>NW_025322571.1:0-32056 GCF_020085105.1 Siniperca chuatsi | reverse complement strand
AGCTGCTTAGATACAAGTTTTTCGAGAATCTTTGAAATAAAAGGCAATTTGGAGATTGGGCGATAGTTATCCAGGAGGGTGGGATCAAGCCCAGGTTTTTAAGACTGGCTGGACACAAGCTGTTTTAAAAGAAATCAGGGGCGCAGCCAGTAGACAGCGAGCTGTTAAAAATAATTTGTAAAGGGCGCAATACAATCCATAACTTCCAATAGAAACCTAGTTGGGATTTTGTCCAGAGGGCTGGAGGATACTCTCATAAGAGACATGATGTCTGCAGAGTTCGGGCAGAGTAACAGCAGAAAAATTGCTCAAAAGAATCCCTGAGCGGGTGATCCACATCTAAAAGGCAGGATTGGGGTGATATCAGATCTTATTAACTCCACCTTACCAGCAAAGTGCAAAAGAAACTTTTCACAATCAGCATCACACTCAGCAGGGGCACAAGGAGAGGCAGGGTTAACTAACTGATCCACAGTCTTAAACAGGAATCTGGGGTTGTGCTGATGGGCAGAGATAAGTGCAGAGAAATGGCATGTTCTTGCATCCTTCACCATCCTATTATAAAGGCGTAATAACTCTTTCATGGCCACAAAGTGGACCTGGAGACGTGATTTCTCTTCTGCAATTCTTTTACAGCTTGAATACTGTCATTTAACCATGGCTGTTTTCTAGTCTTTGAGTTTTGTCTATTTTTAAGAGGAGCTATGAGATCTAAGGTTGAAGAACACTGGTAGTTAAAATAATCAACCAAATCGTTGGTGTTGGAGGAATCGGGAAACACACTGCCCGGAGGATTGAACCGTGTACAGAATTTTGAGGCACTATGCTCATTAAGGACGCGTGTGTACTTAGAGCGGGATAAGACAGAACTGGCAGCCTGTAATTCACAGTTGAAAACAATGCATAGGTGATCAGATACAAACATGTCCCTGGTTTCCACAGATGGGGTTTTCAGGCCCAAAGTAAAGACTAGGTCTAAGGTGTGGCCACGGGAATGAGTTTGGCCAGACACATGTTGTTGTAAGTTGAAAGAGTTAGTGATATTTAAAAAATCAGCAGCAAGGGCATTAGAGGAGTCATCAACGTGAATATTAAAGTCACCACAAAGAACAATTCTATCATAATTTAACACAAGACTGGATAAAAATTCAGGGAGTTCCAACAAGAAGGAGCCAGCTGGTTTAGGGTGGCGATATATAATAGCAAATATGACTGGGAGGGGGCCACCAAGTTTAAACATGAGCACTTCAAAGGAGGAAAAATCATTGCAAGCTATGAGGTTACACTTAAAATGCTTCCTATAGACAGTAACAAGGCCCCACCTCAACCACAGACCCTAGGGCAACTAAAGCAGTCATAATCAGGAGGGCACAATTCAGCCAGCTGACTGTGATCACCAGGATGTAGCCAGGATTCAGTTAAAAACATAAAGTCTAACTCAGTGGAAGAGATAAAGTCATTTAAAATAAACGTTTTGTTAGAGAGGGATCTTACATTCAGAAGAGCCATCTTAAAAAGTCTGTGCTGGTTCAGATTTGATGTTGAGACTGGAGGTCGGGTTCTGGCCCGGATCTTTATTAAGTTATTATTGTCGCTGTGTCGGTTGTGTCTGTTTCGCACTAAGGACCTGTCCGAAATTACCACAGGAATGTTAAAGGTGGCACTAGAGGCATCCGGGCTCCAGATAGCAGCACTATGATCAGTCCACAAGGGGGCGGTAGTGACAGCAGAGAGTACGTGGCTGTTTATTGTGGGCAGAGTAGAGGAAGAAGAAGAGCGAGGGGAAACAGGTGATGTAAATAGTCAACTACGTGAGGAGGACAGCACAGCGTGCTGCAGGTTAGCCGCCAGCATGCGACTACCTGACTTGTTTGGGTGAAGACCATCTCATGCAAACAAGGAAGAACGATCCCAGAATAAGTTAAAGTTGTGAATAAAACCAACGTCATGGGTGCTGCAGACAGACTGGAGCCAGGTATGAAGGCTGAGGATCCTGCTAAAGCGGCCAATTCCCGACCCAGTGTAGGAATTGGACCCAAATGAAAGCATGCTTTCGGTGCTGTTGAGCAGGTCAAAGAGGCGGATGAAGTCTGCTTTCGTCACCTCCGATTGCTGACGGGCGGTGTCATTGGTGCCGACATGGACTATGATTTTCGTGATAGTCGTCGGGAGTGCAGCCAGAAGTCCGGGGAGCTTTTCGAGGATGTCGGGGGTCGTTGCTCCGGGAAAGCAGCGTGTGACCGCATTAGCGAAGCGGATATTCCTCACTATGGAATCTCCAACAATCAGCGTAGTTGGGGGGATGAGAGGAGGCAGAGTCGATGATCGTGGAGCCCGCCGAGTTCCATCAGCCGTCCCTGGGATAGCTGTGGCCGGGGACTGCTGCGGCGAGGGGGCGGCGTCCTCCTCAGCAGAGGTGTTCGCTGCCGTCTCAGGACGAATGAGACCCCCAGAGCTTCTCCTGATCACGGCCTCTTTCAGTAACTTGCGGCGAGAGGAGGAGGAAGACTTGGCTGCTGGAAGATGGGAGCGTCCCTCCAGTGGAGGAAAGTCCTGCGTGTCCAGGATGTCAAACCTGTTGGTCAGCGGGAGGTCCCGATGTGAAGGTGGAGGAGTTGGGCGCTTTGCACCATGTCTCTCCTTACAGGCTACGGTCCAGTGCTCCGGTTGGCGTGGAGTCGAACTCACCAGAGCCTTCTCATCACCCCCGCCGGCGAGTGACCGTGCATCCACTGGGGCTCGGCAAGGAGTAGAAATGGCCATGGCTTTGTGCTTCGCACCCATGAGGAGCCACGGGTCATCAGGCTTAGCTGAAGCGGCCTCATGCTCGGGGCGCCAGTGATGATGGAGCGAGCCACGGAAGAGTGGGATCATTGTCCAGTGCTGGGGTGGAGCAGTCCGGGGAGTGAGATGGGATGGTCGCATTCCGGCTTGCGCGCAGCCAGAGGAGCTGAGGACCGCCAGGTGTTTTGCCTTGGCCGAGGCGACGGTGGAGAACTCCAGGAGGAGCTGGTCTTTTCTCTGAGCTCGGCTTCCAGACAGGCGATACTTTTCCTCAGCTTTGAGGCGGTAAGGTGACAAGATCCACACTCAGCCGTCATTTAGTCCGTGAGAGTGCTTCAGAGCTTAAAGTCCACAGTAAAGTCCATAAAAGTGCTACAAGCTTAAAATCCTTGGTAAAACCGACCGGCTAGCCAAGCCGCCGGGCTAAAAACAAACCTAGCTAAGCTAGCAGCAGTGGAGGCAGTCCGGTAAACCACGTGGAGTTGCAGCCAGCTTAAAATTACTTAAGATCCACACGTCCGATGACTGAAAACTTTTTCCAAGTTAGAACATATAGGTAAAGCGGTGGCCAGGAAAGCAGTGTGGCCTAGAAAACCTGGCTTAAAAACTCGATAAAATATCAATTTATGATGGTTTAAGACGAAGTTTCTAGCGACGCTTCTGCCGGGTACACAAAAACGCGACACATGCGCAGTGTGTGAGTAGAATGCATAACACCCAAGATATTAGATCGGACACAGCCTTTATAATAGTCACAGAGCTCAGAGGACAAAACATTTATTTGGCCTTTATTTAACACTTGGTTTCACCTTTTTTTTTTCACGGTTTCAAATTACACTACACAATATTTAAAATGCCTCAACATTTTTTAAATATATAAAATTATGGTAATTTGCAACACTAGATTTTGTCGAGACTTGCAGAAATTTGGCCAGTGTTATTGTGCATTAGCGTAACGTTTACCTAATACATGTCTAACAATTCGAAGCAAATCAATTAACCTGAATTTAGCCATTTAACCATAAGTTTTGATGTGTAACACAAGTTACTGCTACTGACTGCGCTGTGTGAGAGATGACTGTTGGGAAAGAAAGGCACTTTTATATTTGTTACAAGATGTTTATTTCTTTCAGTCCTTGTTGAGCTCATGGCCACCTGTGAAGCCTCCACCACGCCTGCTACACACAGCATGAACTGTAAGTACCAGTCTTGGCTACTTGACTTTAGACAGCTCATTTTACATCGTCTGTCTTCAAAGGACGACAACAACAAATGTTAAAGACTGTCATCTATAGTCTGAAGTGTTGCTGCCTTGCTCCATTTTCTCCTACAGATGTGACATAATAGTATTGTAAACATGAGAAACTGAGCCACCCTTTATAGTTAACTTTATATTTTTTATAAAATATAATTAATTATTTTCCTCCCATAATCACATCGTGGATCAGTGGTGAGAGCTGCAGAGACTTTGGGAAGCTACCTCAGCGTGCTGGACGTCCGTGTCTGCTGGTTCGGCTGGGTGGACTGCGGTGGACAGGCCTTCTCGCCTTCTTTTCCCAGTCTCCGCGAGGAAGAGCAGCACCGGATGTCCTCATCATCCACTGTGGCGCCAACGACACGAGGAGGTCAGCAGCGTCACGCTGGTCAACGTGATGAAGGAGGACAATCCGGTGAAGCTCGACAAGGCCAGGAAATCAACAGGGTTACAGCTACATTTGTTCGTAGCTTAAACGGTGTTATGATTGAGCACCTTCACATCAGTCATGACAGTCCTGGGCTGTTTTTGAAGGATGGAGTTCATTTCACAGCTAGAGGAAATGATATGTTTTAAGTACAGTAGCTTATTGCCTTAAAGACCACCTCCAAACGCAGTGAACTGCTTACAGTTGGCAGTGTCACTGCTTTTGAATTTGGCCTTTAGGACCCATTTTATTACACCTAAACATAACACTGTTACCACCTCTGCTCTTCCTCATTCCCCCCCGGACTCTGCAGCTCTCTGGACAGAGCCGTTACCTCTTGCACAGGCCCAGGCTGTGGATCTTATTAGAATAAATGTGTTTACTTTTGCATGTGTGAAATCCAACATTTGAATCTGACTTATCACCGAGTAGTTATGAATCCCCCTAGGAGGGATCGTTTATTTGTTTCAAACTGAGAAGGTCTTCCTCAGGCAAATACACAGTGAGTGTTATATAGTGAGGCGAAAAGAAACAATCAGCTGATCGAATGCACCTTTCTTTTGCCTCACAATACCTGCGCAATACCCACAAGACCTTCTCAGAGATCGCAGATGGACGGCACCTCCTAGGGGCTTCAAAGCTATTCAGTGTGCAGATAACTGCTTTCACAGGAGAAAAGTTTCTCAGTGAATGTTCCACATGTGTCTTAAAGAAATGTCCAAACGAAACCAGCACGTAAGATTATCTTTTCATTTTTTACTTTCTGCTAAGATCTATGCAGAATGTTGACCTATAAATAGCATCTTAATGTTTTCATTTATAACTATTAACTATGATTTTGTTAAAAATTTAGATCACCACTATATTTCCAATTAAACTGATGAATGACAGCTTTTAAGAATGTGCTTTTACTCTAAAGTATATTTAGTCTGATCCATTTTCTATAACGCCACTACACAAGCAACACTTTAAAAATTAAAATCATATCTTGTATTCATGAAAACATCAATATTAAAGGCTGCAAATTCCCAAGTTGTTTTGTAGGACTTAAGTACGCTTGAAATACATGAAAAGATGTGCTGTCAGAAATCACCACAAGCCACCATTAAAGAGTTCGGTTGGCTTTAATGATATGAAGCGCGGACCACCAGTGTGACAGTATATAAATATATCTAAATATAAACTAGATATAAAGCTGAATACAGTACATTACAACACCAAAAACATGTCCTTTGTTGTTGTTGTTGTTTTTTTGGTGGCTGGTCAAAAATAATCTTAGGAGGGTATAACTGCCGAACATATTTCTTTCAGTTAATATGTTCTATAATTTCCACACATATTATTTCTGTGTTTTTGTTATGTTTGTTTAAATTCATTCATGCATATTGAGTGCTTATGTGAAGTAGGAACTAAAGTACATATGCGTTACACACGGACATTTTTGAAAGGTGCAACAGGAAACAACGGACTTTTGGTGAGAAGTTAATATCTCTGCATGTGGATTTAAAGTTATAAAGAAGATGTTTTTCATGTTTGTGTTTTGATCGGGGGATTTCATTCCCTCTTGGTTATAAGCAGCCAGCGAGGTAAGTGAAGCATGTTTGTGTTTTTTACAGAGTTTTCTGCAATAAATGTGAATGTGTTTATGTTTTACATTGTCATACTGTAGTTTGACGGTGAACGTGATAGAAAATAGTGTTCAGGACATTTAGTGATATAGTTTATTGAAATAAGTGATAACTTGAAAAGGAATTATTGTGCACTTTTGAGCAAGCTGGTATATACATTTCAGTATGTGAAGAGTTTTTCTTCTAAGCATTTTCACTAAAGTGTGGTCATTAGGGCTGTAGTCGACCAAAGAAATGCTTAGTCGACCAAAGTCCTGTCCTGAGCAACGATCAGTCGACTAAAAAAAAAGAAAAAGACGCGATGTCTTTTTTGATTGAACATTTATTAAACAATTATAATAGAGCATTTATAAAACAACAACGAAAAACATCAATAATACATAAAACTATAATAATAATACAATTCTTTGAAAATTAGGTTATTTTTTAAACTGCAAAGTGAGGAGTTCTGTCCTAGGTCTATAGTGACCGCCACAAAAAATATAACTGCTAAAACTGCCAAATAATGAAAACTCCTAACAAAAGCTCTCGATTATACAGGCTGTATATTCTTCTTTACTTTCAAAGCTATGGGTTAACTTTTGTCCAACCGATCTAGGCGTTTTAAAACAAACACAAACAAACCCAAAACACTAATAATAATAGGCTGTATAGTAGGAAGGCCTATAGATTCATTTTCGTTTTGTTACATTATATAGGCTATTTTCAAACGCGTCAAGTGTACAAATAAATCGAGTCAAAATCTATTGAGTCAGCATAATAAAGCCGTTAAGGCTACTTACAGATCTGCAGGCCTAGTCCACCTTTTTTATGTTGTGGGGCAAAAACACTAACATGTCCACATTCTTGGGTAAAAGACAGCTCCTCGACTTGTTCACAATAAATCCTGCTTTGGAAAATATGCGCTCTGCAGGAGTGGAGGCTGCAGGGATGCAGAGCAGGCGTTTGGCTGCCCGAGCAAGTCGTGGATATCTCTCCTCAGTGGCCCAGCAGTGTCCACTTTACTTCTGTCCTGAAGATAATCTTTCATTATCTTTGTGCGCTTGGCTCATCAGGATCATCCTCTGCACCATGTCCACAAAGAAGCATCGCTATCTCCTTCTCTTTTGCCGTTTTCTGTTTTTTTGCCAACGGGTCCTCATCACCCCCTGTCTGCTCTGCGCTGTCCCCCGAGAGGCTTAGCCTTTGTGCTAGTTTCACGACTTCATTAGAATAGGCCTCGTCCCGCGCTCATCATTAAGAAAAGGTACAGGCTGTTTGTCATCAAGCGCGGTCCAGTACTGCATCTATTTTAAAATGTTTCAGGCTGCTTGTCACTATCGTTATCTGACATTTTTTAGATTCTCGAGCATTGGGAAGGCTCAGGGATGTGTTAGTCTTTGGGTTTCGCTCGTCTTCACTTCCATCTATTTCCAAAGCTGCACATTTATATCTCTTTTTAGTTTCAACTTCTTATTGGTCGTTGTTGGACTTATCGTTATCTGACATTTTTTTGCAGATAAAAAAGATGATTTCTTGACATTTTTTCGACTAAAGCCCAAAACAAGTAGCGTTCTAACTGAATGAATACAGCAAAACTACTGAAATACTACTATATTCCTTACTGAGCGCGAAGCAGCAGTGCAGCCAGCCACAGGTGCGGCTCCCGAGTGTTCACGTGGTGCGCTAAACTGTGGCGCCGTTATAAAATAGCCTAAATTAAAGCATTTAAAGTTTGGTATAAAACATAGGCTAATTATATTTAGAATACAGTAATATATAACTGCTAATAAAGGAATAAATATCAAGGAGTAAATCAATGAAAATTTCTTTATTGGTAAAAAAAAAAATAAAATTTTTTGCAACTGGTCGACCAATGAGAATGTCAGTCGACCAAAACGGCATCGACCAAACGACTAAAGTTGACAGCCCTAATTACCAAGCCTTTACATTGTTTGCTTAAATTGAAGTGCTGATTTAAAGGACATTAAACTACTTTAATTTGATCTTTCACTTCAGAAAGAAAAGAAAAAAATAATAATTCTGCTGTAAACTACGCAGCTAAAATTTAGTGTGTACAGGCAATTTCCAGATGAGTAAGATGTCACAAACAAGTGAAAGAAAACAAAAATCAGAGAAGTCTACCTTTGTACAACAAACAGTACAGCCTGCAGAGCCTCGTAGAAGTGAAAGAGATCGAACATTACCAGAGAAGGGAAGGGAACTTCAGAAGGAAAAGGTGAAAGGATTATTACTTCGCTTTGACAGCATTTATGAACGCTGGAAAGTTTTGACTAAAGTGGCTAAAAAATCCATAATCAAACAAGATCCCAGTGATATCCTCCAAGAACACATTAAAGATATTCAAAGAGAAGAATTAGAGCTGAATAATGTTTATGATGAATACAGAAAAATTGACAGCCCAGCTCATGAGATGAGACGCAAGTTGGACAGATGTGCATCCGTCACCAGAACTGTAATGCAGAATGCACAGTCTCAAATTCAAGATTATTTGGCCTGATGCTTTATCTGTATTTGCATCTTCAACTTCCAGTGTTTCTTTTCAGAGCAGTAATGCTAAGTCTAATTCCATTCACTCTGCTGTATCCTCATCCAAAAGACAAGAAGCTGCTGCTGAGTATGCACATGCACAGGCTGTATTGAAAATTGTGTGTGAGCAAGAAGGCCACCATGCAGAACTCCAAAGACTTGAAGCTGAGGATAAGTTGATAGTTGCAGACCAAGAAGCAGCTGCATCTACTCGCCGTCTTCAAAGAGAAAAGGAAGAAATTGAACGCAAGATAGAAAGAGAGAGACGAGAGGCTGCTCTGTTAAAGAAACAGCATGAAGAGAATGCTGCAAGAAAAAGGTCAATGGAAAATTTGAAAAGAGAACTTGAGCGTTTGGAAGAGTTAAAAAGGCTTAATGCAGCCAAAGCAAAGCTTCAAGTTTACAATGCAAGTGAGTTCTATCCAACACAAGACTTTGTACCACAAAAATGGGAGATGGAGTTGCCTACAGATATGCAGATACTGAATCAAGCGAGTATTGCTGATCAGCATCCACAACTGTTCAGAAATGTGACTCCAAAAAGTGAACACCAAAACGACGTGCGAGAGCTGGTAAAGGTCTTAGCTGAAGCTATGACAGCAAACAGGCTACCCATTCCAGAGCCTTCAATTTTTTGTGGAGATCCACTCAAGTTTAATCATTGGAAATCATCCTTTCAGACACTTATAGAGAAAAAGAATATACCTACTGCAGAGAAAGTCTTCTTCCTTCAAAAATATGTCGGAGGAGCTGCTAGAGAAGCCTTAGAAGGTTATTTTCTGTCTGGTTCAGAAGATTCATACGATGCAGCATGGAGCCTGCTCAATGAAAGATATGGCCAACCCTTTGCAATTGCCAAGGCTTTCAGAGACAAATTACATTCATGGCCAAAAATAGCTTCAAGAGAGAAAGTGAAAGTGCTATGGCTAACAATGACAGTCTCTACATTCTTAATGATGGAATTGAGAATCAAAAACTTGCTGCTAAGTTACCTGACTGGTTAAGTTCTGGATGGAACCGACAGGCCACACAATATCAACTTGAACATGGGAGGTTCCCAAGCTTCAGTTATTTTGTGACGTTCCTTTCAATGGAGGCGAGCATCGCTTGCAACCCCATTACATCCTTCCATGCATTACGGCAAAGTGAATCTGATAAGTCAAAAATGAGGGACCACAACATTTCAACTTCCAAGAACCAAACCGTTGGTGCCAAGATCTTCACAACAAACACCACTGAAAGGAAAATAGTTATGTGTGTGTTTTGTAAAAAATCAGGGCATAGCTTACACAAGTGCTACAAATTAAGAGAGAAGCCAGTTGCTGAGCGCATAAAATTCATGCAAAGTGAAAAACTGTGCTTCGGCTGTTTGAACCCTGGCCACCAGTCTAAGAGCTGCAGTAACCGGATGGTCTGTGATTCATGCTCAAAGAAGCACCCCACGTGCCTGCACGAAGAACGTTCAAAGGGGAACCTAGAACTAAGGAAAGAACAATCTAAAGAAACATCTCCACCACAAGTCGTCACAAAGGAAACAACCTCTAACAGAGTTGTACAAGATGCTAATAGTGCACAGACGTCTGCGATAGTACCTGTCTATGTGTGCCAAGTGATCCAGACAAGGAAGTTCTCATTTATCCTCTGTTAGATACACAGAGTGATTCTTCTTTCATTCTTGATGAAGTGGTAGATGTTCTTTATACAAACACTGAACAAGTGAAGTTAAAACTCTCTACGATGTCATCAAAAGGAAGAATCATTCATTGTAAAGACTTAATAGCCTGCAAATAAGGGGACTCTTTTCCTCCAAGAAGTTAACAGTGCCAACAGTTTACGCTCGTGACTTCATCCCGGCTAATCGCACACACATCCCACTGCCTGAGACAGCAAAGGCATGGCCTCATTTGGAGCATCTTGCTGATCACATCGCGCCTCAAAAGGATTGTGAAATTGGTTTGTTGATTGGGTACAATTGTCCACAAGCTCTAATGCCACGAGAAGTCATTTGTGGAGAGGAAGGCCAGCCATTTGCTCAGAAGACCGACTTAGGATGGAGCATAGTGAGTTACGGCGATCCAGGTGAAAACTACGGTGACGCAATTGGAGTAAGACACCGTATCATTGTGAAGCAAGTAATGCCTCAAGTGAGTACAATGGTCAAGCTTAAAGGAGAAGTCCACTATGTTTGCAAAACCAACACTCATCTATGCTATTCTTTGTGATCTCCTTTTGATTACTAATGTGACACTTCACTTTCAGCGCCCTTCCACGTTTCACTCACCTGTATTGAGTCATCTGCTCATTTATTTTCTGATTTCTTCTCTGTTATACTGAATGTCAGAAAAATACCCAGCTGACATGAAATCCCAGAGTCCTGAAGCCCACGGCGACGTCTTCAAATGTTGTTCCCACCTTTAGAGGCGGAGTACTGACTTTATAATACCGTGTGTGTCTCCAGTGTTACTGGTTTACCTCTCAGACTGGAGAAGATGAGTGATTTGGAGGAAAAGGGGGACAGATCAGAGTCTCCAGGATCCAGCTCTCTGGCCATGAAAGGAAAACCTCCAGACCTCAGTAAAGAACCTGGACCCTCAGACACAAAGTAAGAGACTGTTTCTGCTGTAAACTGAGCTGAAGATGATTCAGTTTGTAAAGTTATCTGATAACCTGCTCTACAGTACTGCTCTTTTCTAATTACATGAGGGGTTTTTAAGTCTGTCACTGGGGATGCCCCGATCCAGATCTGAGTCCTTTAAAACTGGGTATCTGCTGATACCGAGTTCTACCTGATACTTGTATTTCCCCACATGTTGATTAAATGTACATTGAGATAAAAGCTGTAGCTACTACATTTGGCGATCCATTAAAATATGGATCAGCCCTGATACAGATCTTTTGTTGGCTGAACATGGACAGCATTATTTCCTCACATTTGGTGGAACAAGAGCTTAACTGCTGTTCTGAAATATACCAGAATCAGGCAGCAGAGCCTTCAGCTGAACTGAACTCTGGCTGTGCTCACGGCATCATCAGATATTAAAGCAGTTATTATATTGAAATGGTGGGATTTGTTGGGTCTCTGTAAATAATATTATAAAGAGTACGGTCTGGACCTGCTCTGTGGGAAAAGTGCAATGAGACTGAATTGAAGTCATTTTCACACATGTAGGACTTTGTTCAGTAAATCAACCTCAAACATGTAGAAACTCTTCACTCACAGATATTTGTTTCCAGCTGTAGATAAAATGTTCAGAACATGCAGGTGGAGAAATAAACACAACTCTTTGTTGTTATTATCAAATCATGATCATGTTAATGTTGCCTCTGCTCTATACAAGTACTAATGACATGAGTAAAACATTTGTTGTTTCCACAGACGGAGAGCAGAGTCTCCAGGATCCAGCTGTCTGTCCATGAAGAGTGACCGGTCCAGAGATTCTCCTCCAAACTTCAGTAATGAACCTGGACCCTCAGACACAAAGTAAGAGAACTGACACTAACTCATTTATATTAAAATGTAATCGCTCTTTTCTTCCGTCACTGCTGTTTATCTCTGCATCTCTTTCTGTTATCTCTCTCTCCCCCTTTTCCTGTCTCTCCCACTCTCTCTCTCCTTCTCTCTCTCCCTCTCTCCCGCCCACCATTGAGTCTGGTTCTGCTCGAGGTTTCTGCCTCTTAAAGGAAGTTTTTCTTTGCTACTGTTGCCAAGTGCTTGGAGCTGAAACTGGGGATCAGCTCCAAGCTATCATCACTATCATGATGATAGCTGATAAATGATAAAAATAGTATTTTTACATGATAGTACCGATCCTCTGAGATGTAGTGGAGTAGAAGTAATATAAAGTTGAATAAAATGGAAATACTCAAGTAATGTAAGTAAAGTACCTCAAATTTATGCTTAAGTACAGTACTTGAGTAAATGTACCTAGTTACATTCCGCGTGCATGAGAACACAGCGGGAACTTTAAAGTTGCTTTCTGTTGTGTGTGATTATGTTTAAGGCCAAATTTAAGGTGTATGTGTGTGATCTGTGTAGGGTAACGGTGCAAAGTTTAAAGAGTTAGTTACATGCAAAGACTCTCTGTCTGTGTGGAGCGTAACGTTAACTAGCATCAACTTAGCATGTGGCTACCAAATAACCTGAAAGATGAAAACACATCACAATAATAAACCTCAATGAAAAACCAAATCAAAACATGTAATGTTACATTACAAAAGTTAAGCAGTCCTGTGCTTAGCCATGTACACTGTTAAGCTATGTTTAGCTCTATTATACCCAGTTAAGTTACTTTACCAGTTCATGGAGGGAAAGAGGCTGCCTTGGTGCTGTTGTTAGCTGGCGATCTATTGTAGACGGGCCAAGCTGGAAAGTCTTTGTGGTTCTGATGTGGAAAAGTCTTTGCTGTGCAGTGTCTGCTTGTAGAGATCGGAGGAAGCCAGTCGCTCCGTTCTTTGATGTCCTTACAGTTAGCTCGGCGCTAAGTGGCTCTCTGTTGCTTGTTAAAAGTTAGCTGGTAGACGTTGTAGCCGCTGGCGTTAACTTAACTTGGTTACGGAGATCTTACGCAGGCCTGCGCGTTGCTGCAGTAAGAGAGCGTTTGGTTCTGCTGTGTGTCTGCTCAGAGCAAGAGACACGGGGTGACAGCTAGTAGCTGTTCGCTGCAGCAGAAGAGTCCAGGAGAAAGAGAGCGAACTGAAGGTGAGCTGCGTTTTTGTTGACCTGGTGACATCACAGGTCACACTGAAAAATGGTAGCTGAGAGTTCATGCATAGGTGTGAATTCCTGTAGGATTGTGGGAAACTGAGTTCAATGGCTCCATTTCATAATAAAAAAGTTCAGTTCAGGTCACACAAATGATCAAATTCACCTGTGGAGTCCCAGTGAACAGTAAGTAAAGTTTGTTTACTGGATCTGTGTACATCTGAAACATTGTCTTTTACCAGCTGGAAGTGCAAACTGAGCTCTTCGTACTGGTCAACCACCCGATTCAGACACGCACTGACAGCTAGCCACCTTGTGTCTGGAGGATTTTTAGTGGAACTTATCCAGCGTTTATCGTTTCATAGAGTTGTTTGTAGTTTTGCTGGCGGAGAGTACTGTGTGAGTTTGCGAAATCTGTTAGTAGCACACTTTTCACAAACACGACGTTAGGGTTGTGTTCTTAAAATTTTGTGAGAAGTAAATGGTTCTTGCTGCACATAGTATTGCATCCATCGGTTGAGAGCCCGATGCATCATTTTGGACACAGCTTGGATTCTTGCAAAAAATTCTGTCATGTGTCTGTTATTGAATTGGCATCTTCACCGTCTAACCTAATGATGCCAGTAAAAGTGGACACAGTTGTGTTTGGCTGTAGTATGGTATTACAACAGCAAGTTTTTGCATGCCCACATTGGTACTTTCATAAATAATTAATGAATACAGTTCTTCCCTTTGAAGCTTGAGCTGCATGTATGGGCCGATTACGTGTATATGAGTGCTGAGCATTTTGTCCTGTGCAGTTTTGTCATGCGTCATGTTTCTCCCTGGGGTTGCTAGCTACCTAGTTGTTAACTTGTTTGCTTCGCTAACTAGGGGTGTCCAGTGCGACTCAACCCCTTTGGAAAACTCCCGAAAATCTTTGAAACTAACCACTGTCGATATAAAATAAAGACAGATTCAGCAACTGCATGGCTTATTTCTCGCCTCAAATGTTTTCATAAACACATGTTGGTGAACTATTTTTGTAATATAAGGGAAAGTTTCCAAACGAGCCACTATGTCAGTGCGGTCTGAAATCCTGCTAATGTCTTCGGTCGCCTGCTTTCACTTATTTTGAAATGAAGTCCTCAAATCAGCATCAGAGTATTTACAGAGATTAGAGACTGAACAGTTTCTGTCCCACTGCAGGAGCGGACTAAACCATGTGCACCTTTGAAGGGGGGGGGGTGGCTGAGAGGCTCTAATATTGTTTTAGATACAAGAAATAATCTGCCAGATGATTTATTGAGCCATCGGTAATAGTTTATTACAATATTAAAGTTTCAAAATTGCAGATAAAAACAAACTTTTAACTTAATTAATTGAGGGGCCTCCAAAAGTTGGGGCCCGGGTACTTAGTTCCACTATTCCCCTCCGTCCCGGCCCCTGGATCTGACAATAACAGAAATTAATGCAAGACTGCGTTCATCCAGTCCTAACATACATTTGCAACTGTGGAGAATAAAAACACAATAAAACTAAAAGCTCACTTCCTGTCGCTTCAACAAATATGAATTCTGCTGTTTCTGGTTTTACAAACTATTTGTACATTACAGCTAAAAGTTCATTCAATTCATTTAGTTTAAAGCACTTTAGTTGGAACCTCCTGATTATCGACAGCAGCAGTTTGTGTGTTTAGAGCTTTCTAAACGGCTTTCATCAGAGAATCTATCAAGGATTCATGTGATACGAATAAAAACATCTTGGTGTTTGCAGAGTTGAGTCCAACAGACAGAGAGCAGAGTCTCCAGGATCCAGCTGTCTGTCTCTGAAGAGTGACTGGTCCAAAGATTCTCCTCCAGACTTCAGTAATGAACCTGGACCCTCAGACACAAAGTAAGAGACTGTTTTTACTGTAAACTGAGCTGATGGAAGATGAAGCATTGAGGATGAAGACTAAATGCTAAAAGATTTATATTCATGATGCGGAACTATTAGTGCAGATACTGTTTCAAACTAAGATGGATCTCATTTTATTTCTTTAGCAAAACACCTGAGAACCTCCATTTCAGAATTTACTTTTCAAGAAAACATTCATATATTGTTGCCGTCATGTTGAAGTCACTGTAAAGATTTAGAACCATTCACAATCTGAAAGAATCTGCTTCAAACATGTCATTCATTTTCTCATATTTGTCCTCAGAATATTTAGTTGTTTGGCTCTTCCTCAGATCAGCTGTTATGATCCACCAGATGCTTCTTGAATCAGTTCATTATAATTGTGCAGCATGTGGTGAAAAAGCATTTGTAGAAAAGCTTTGCTCAGCTTGATTAACACTTTGCTTTGAAACATTAGTAAGTGGACCTTTGAGCTCAGATTCTCTCAGCCATATATTGTTCCTGAAGGTGAAGAACAAACATCCATGGGCAGCACGTATCTAAAAGTGATCTCATGGATGAAAAAGGGGCAGAAAATGATCAAATGCTGAATTGGACCACTTCTGTTTTTAGAATATTTGAATTGCATTTATACCTTCATTCAATAGTTGACAGTAGAGTGAAGGGAAACAAAGGGAAGGATATACAAAAAAGGAAACTGTGTGGACCTCATGACACCACTGTTACATGCTACGTGTCTTACACTGCTGGTCTTCCACAGTTATTCAGACCACTTCTAACCTCAGTTTAAACCTAACTAACTCAAGCTAAGCTGCCCAGAGTGACTGTAAAACAGTGAAGGACATAATCAGCTGTCTTTAATGGAAGGCTTTTACTGTGAAGTAGCTGCAGGAAGTGTTTGTATTAATAACAAACTACAGGCAGATCACTAAATGTTTAATAAGACAGTCAGATAGGAAAAGCAGTTAATTAGTGTTTCTGAAAGCAGGAGAGTTGAGATAAAAGGAACAATCATTGTCATTACAGACTGAAAGCTGAATGCAAACAGAAAAGTAACGACACTTTTACTGTTCTCTGTGACCGTCTGAGCTTCGACACAGTGTCCAAATCATTTTAGTTCTAAAGAAATGTCTTCACAGAGAGAGGAAGAGGAGTCCTGTTTCTGTGGAGGAGCAGCCGTCCTGCTGTGCTTTGTGTCAGGACGTCCTGAAGGATCCGGTCTCTACCAGCTGTGGACACTGGTTCTGCAGACGGTGCATCACCCTGGGGAGCCATTCCTGGGCAAGAGTAGTACCCAGGAATGGGTAAAATAGTATTTTTACATGATAGTACCGATCCTCTGAGATGTAGTGGAGTAGAAGTAATATAAAGTTGAATAAAATGGAAATACTCAAGTAATGTAAGTAAAGTACCTCAAATTTCTGCTTAAGTACAGTACTTGAGTAAATGTACCTAGTTACGTTCCGCGTGCACGAGAACACAGCGGGAACTTTAAAGTTGCTCTCTGTCGTGTGTGATTATGTTTAAGGCCAAATTTAAGGTGTATGTGTGTGATCTGTGTAGGGTAACGGTGCAAAGTTTAAAGAGTTAGTTACATGCAAAGACTCTCTGTCTGTGTGGAGCGTAACGTTAACTAGCATCAACTTAGCATGTGGCTACCAAATAACCTGAAAGATGAAAACACATCACAATAATAAACCTCAATGAAAAACCAAATCAAAACATGTAATGTTACATTACAAAAGTTAAGCAATCCTGTGCTTAGCCGTGTACACTGTTAAGCTATGTTTAGCTCTATTATACCGTATACAGTTAAGTTACTTTACCAGTCCATGGAGGGAAAGAGGCTGCCTTGGTGCTGTTGTTAGCTGGCGATCTATTGTAGACGGGCCAAGCTGGAAAGTCTTTGTGGTTCTGATGTGGAAAAGTCTTTGCTGTGCAGTGTCTGCTTGTAGAGATCGGAGGAAGCCGGTCGCTCCGTTCTTTGATGTCCTTACAGTTAGCTCGGCGCTAAGTGGCTCTTTGTTGCTTGTTAAAAGTTAGCTGGTAGACGTTGTAGCCGCTGGCGCTAACTTAACTTGGTTACAGAGATTTTACGCAGGCCTGCGCGTTGCTGCAGTAAGAGAGAGAGTTTGGTTCTGCTGTGTGTCTGCTCAGAGCAGGAGACACGGGAGACAGCTAGTAGCTGTTCGCTGCAGCAGAAGAGTCCAGGAGAAAGAGAGCGAACCAAAGGTGAGCTGCGGTTTTGTTGACCTGGTGACGTGTGTTTAGAGCTTCCTAAACGGCTTTCATCAGAGAATCTATCAAGGGTTCATGTGATACGAATAAAAACATCTTGGTGTTTGCAGAGTTCAGTCCAACAGACAGAGAGCAGAGTCTCCAGGATCCAGCTGTCTGTCTCTGAAGAGTGACTGGTCCAGAGATTCTCCTCCAGACTTCAGTAATGAACCTGGACCCTCAGACACAAAGTAAGAGACTGTTTTTACTGTAAACTGAGCTGATGGAAGATGAAGCATTGAGGATGAAGACTAAATGCTAAAAGATTTATATTCGTGATGCAGAACTATTAGTGCAGATACTGTTTCAAACTAAGATGGATCTCATTTTATTTCTTTAGCAAAACACCTGAGAACCTCCATTTCAGAATTTACTTTTCAAGAAAACATTCATATATTTTTGCCGTCATGTTGAAGTCACTGTAAAGATTTAGAACCATTCACAATCTGAAAGAATCTGCTTCAAACATGTCATTCATTTTCTCATATTTGTCCTCAGAATATTTAGTTGTTTGGCTCTTCCTCAGATCAGCTGTTATGATCCACCAGATGCTTCTTGAATCAGTTCATTATAATTGTGCAGCATGTGGTGAAAAAGCTTTTGTAGAAAAGCTTTGCTCAGCTTGATTAACACTTTGCTTTGAAACATTAGTAAGTGGACCTTTGAGCTCAGATTCTCTCAGCCATATATTGTTCCTGAAGGTGAAGAACAAACATCCATGGGCAGCACGTATCTAAAAGTGATCTGCGGATGAAAAAAGGGGCAGAAAATGATCAAATGCAGAATTGGACCACTTCTGTTTTTTAGAATATTTGAATTGCATTTATACCTTCATTCAATAGTTGACAGTAGAGTGAAGGGAAACAAAGGGAAGGATATACAAGAAAGGAAACTGTGTGGACCTGCGACACCACTGTTACATGCTACGTGTCTTACACTGCTGGTCTTCCACAGTTATTCAGACCACTTCTAACCTCAGTTTAAACCTAACTAACTCAAGCTAAGCTGCCCAGAGTGACTGTAAAACAGTGAAGGACATAATCAGCTGTCTTTAATGGAAGGCTTTTACTGTGAAGTAGCTGCAGGAAGTGTTGAGTTTGTATTAATAACAAACTACAGGCAGATCACTAAATGTTTAATAAGACAGTCAGATAGGAAAAGCAGTTAATTAGTGTTTCTGAAAGCAGGAGAGTTGAGATAAAAGGAACAATCATTGTCATTACAGACTGAAAGCTGAAGGCAAACAGAAAAGTAACGACACTTTTACTGTTCTCTGTGACCGTCTGAGCTTCGACACAGTGTCGTCCAAATCATTTTAGTTCTAAAGAAATGTCTTCACAGAGAGAGGAAGAGGAGTCCTGTTTCTGTGGAGGAGCAGCCGTCCTGCTGTGCTTTGTGTCAGGACGTCCTGAAGGATCCGGTCTCTACCAGCTGTGGACACTGGTTCTGCAGACGGTGCATCACCTCATACTGGGACCAGTCTGCTTCATCAGGAGACTCCTCCTGTCCCCAGTGTGGAGACAGATCCAGAACAAGACCTGGACTGCAGACAGCCTGTCAGACCAGCACTGTACAAAGTAAGACTGTACACCTGTCTGCTGATGTCGTCATGTCTGAAAACAGGACTTTCAGTTTAACTACAGGGACATTTATTTTCATAATATTGTTATGAATATCATAGATTCAAAAACACTTTTATTTCTCTGTATTCTCGCTCTCTGTTCAGTCTCAGCATGTTTTTTCTTCTCTTTCAGCAGATAGTGGTCTGCAGGAGGTTTTAGATGAACATAAGATCAGTCTGAGGAGGAGATGTGAACGTGTGACTGAAGGAAGTGATGAAACAGGAAGTGGAACCCTCCTCAACAGGATCTACACTGAGCTCTACATCACAGAGGGACAGAGTGAAGAGGTTAATACCCAACATGAGGTGAGGCAGCTTGAGACAGCTTCCAAGATGGAGACCCTCCATGACACTCCAATCAAGTGCCACGACATCTTTAAAGCCTTACCCGGCCAACAGAGACACATCAGAGTCGTTCTGATGAACGGCGTCGCTGGCGTTGGAAAAACCTTCTCGGTGCAGAAGTTCACTCTGGACTGGGCAGAGGGCTTGGAAAACCAAGACGTCAGTCTGCTGATTCTGCTTTCGTTCAGGGAGCTGAACTTGATCAGAGATGCGCGGTACAGTCTTCTCGAGCTGCTCCATGTTTTCCATCCAACATTACAGAAGGTCACAGCAGAGAAGCTCGCTGTCTGGAAACTTCTGTTCATCTTTGACGGCCTGGATGAAAGCAGACTTTCACTGGATTTCCACAACAATGAGGTCGTGTCTGATGTCACACAGAAGTCATCAGTCAACGTGCTGCTGACAAACCTCATTGAGGGGAATCTGCTTCCCTCGGCTCTCGTCTGGATCACTACCCGACCTGCAGCAGCCAATCAGATCCCTCCTTCATGTGTTGGCAGGGTAACAGAAGTACGAGGCTTCACTCACGCCCAGAAGGAGGAGTACTTCAGGAGGAGAGTCAGTGATGAAGAGCTGTCCAGCAGAATCATCTCCCACATCAAGACATCCAGGAGCCTCCACATCATGTGTCTGATCCCAGTCTTCTGCTGGATCACTGCTACAGTTCTGGAGCACATGTTGACTACAGACCAGAGAGGAGAGCTGCCCAAGACCCTGACTGACCTGTACTCACACTTCCTGCTGGTTCAGACAAAGAGGAAGAAGCAGAAGTATGATGAGGGACATGAGACGAGTCCACAGGAGCTGACGGAGGCTGATATGAAGGTTCTTCTGAAGCTGGGGAGGCTGGCGTTTGAACAGCTGGAGAAAGGAAACATCATGTTCTACCAAGAAGACCTGGAGCAGTGTGGTCTGGATGTCTCAGAGGCCTCGGTGTACTCAGGAGTTTGTACAGAGATCTTCAGAAGAGAGAGTGTGATCTTCCAGAAAACAGTCTACTGCTTTGTTCATCTGAGCGTTCAGGAGTTTCTGGCTGCCGTCTACATGTTCAACTGTTACACCGACAGGAACACAGAGGTTCTGGAGGACTTCCTGGGGAAAATCTGGGAATACAGGGGCTCACCCCTGGATGACTTCCTGATGAGAGCCATGGAGAAATCTCTGCAGAGTAAAAATGGCCACCTGGACCTGTTTGTCCGCTTCCTTCATGGCCTCTCTCTGGAGTCCAACCAGAGACTCTTAGGAGGCCTGCTGGGTCGGACAGACAACAGTCCAGAAATCATCCAGAGAGCCATCAACAACCTGAAGAAGATGAACAGTGATGAGATCTCTCCTGACAGAAGCATCAACATCTTCCACTGTCTGACGGAGATGAACGACCACTCAGTCCATCAGGAGATCCAAGAGTTCCTGAAGTCAGAGAACAGATCAGAGAAGAAACTCTCTGAGATCCACTGCTCAGCTCTGGCCTACATGCTGCAGATGTCAGAGGAGGTTCTGGATGAGTTGGACCTGCAGAAGTACAACACATCAGAGGAGGGACGATGGAGACTGATTCCAGCTGTGAGGAACTGCAGAAAGGCTGTGTAAGTCCAGATGTGATTATCAACACTGTAAAGTAAAGCTGAAGCCATCAGTATTAGAGTAAAGATACACACTTTACACACATGCACAATATAAAACTTCCACACTATAAGTTTCCTAAACTAGTAATAAACCTGCTGATAAATAATTCTACATGTGTTAAACTACAAATGTCAAATGTCAAGTTCATCTTCTAACGTTCTTTCTTTGGGTGATGGAGGTTTGATACAAATCCAGCAGGAAAGCTCGAGGACTTCAGAGTTTGTGCTGAAAATGTTTTGACAGTCATCATTTAATCACATCAGCCTTTTTATTTTCACTGTGATACAGTGTCTGCACCATGTTTCTATAACATGTCTGTTTATTGTTCTTTTCATACACAGACACACAGACATGTGATATCTGATCAGCTGGAACTAACATCACTTGAAGTTCAAGTTTTTTCATGAAAGCGTTCATGCAGTTATTGCTATTATAATTCTTCTCTGCAGTTTCTGAGCTATTTCATATGAAGGACTGTTCTGTCTATTTTCACAGTTGAGACAGTATCTATAACTATAGTTTGATTTGATAGGATGTGAGGGGAGGCCATCCTCCCTGTTGAAGAACAAACAGAGCATCCCCCTCTCCATCCTCATTAAATAAAAGCTGCAACTTTACATTGTGCAGTTCCAACGATGAATGTCTTTTCATGTGTTTTGCTACATTAGAAATGAGTTAGATTTACAAACAGTGAGGAAGCTCTCTCTCTGTCTACCTCTCTCTGGTAGGATTTGAATGGACTGGTCTGTAAACTGGTTTATTCCAAAGCTGCTTTAGTAATGTTCACTGATAGAGAGCGTTTTTTAAAGCTTGTCCCATTTTCTCACCTTCTCCATCTGGTCACCTTAATGTGAGAAATGATATCAGTTTGCAAACACAAACTGTCGGACAACGTGTTTCCTTTCTGCACCATTTCACATCAGTGACTCTAAAGGCAAGATATGCAGAGAAAATAGCAGCACACATTTCCACTGTGGTTTTCATTGTGTTAGCAGCCAGTCTTTGTGTATTTAGCAGCTGATTTCCTCAGACAGCAGCTCATTACACAGTCAGCTGCTGGGACGGCCTCCAGGTTCATTCTGCCAGTGAAGGAGAGCTCAGCAGGTTCAGTTCAGTGGAGGGATTTTTACCGTCACCAAGCTCAGAGGAGAAATTATATTGTTGTAGTCTTGTTTCCAAAACATTTACTTCAGCCAGGTGAACTCCACTTGAGAAGAAACTGTTACCCCTAAAAAAAAAAAAAAGCTGCCACCATATACGTCACCTATGCGTATTTATAACGCAATATAAATAATTCAAATCCTTTTCATTAAAATGAGGTTTGGGGGTTTAGTTACTCTTAAAGAAAATGTGATGTCGTCTTTCTGTTGCTTTATTCTTTTGACATGTTTTTATTGATTCTGTCTATGTTCATTTGTCGACTATGTTTTTGCGTCTTTTAATGTTACTTTAACTTTGGCTTGCTCTTGTTTTGTACTTTGTAAGTGCTAAATAAATAAAGTTGTTATTATTAAATGAATTTAATGTGATGATGAAAAGCAGATGGGGTGACCTAATAAGATTCATTAAAGATGAAGAGGAGGGCTTCCTTGTTTAGGTAGGCAGTTCTGTTTCGCCCCTTGAACTGATTTTTAGGGGCATTTACTAAACACTGAAATAATTATTACATTATATTGTCAAATAAACACTCAATTTGTGGCACAAATACAAAGCACAGAGCAGCTTCTGAGCAGGTTAACAAGGGGGACGGCTTTAAAACCTACAGTGACTTTACAGCTCATTGAACATCGCGTTAAAATAACGTTTAACAAACACAAAGCACAGCACACTGTTCATCAAAATATGACACGTTTATATTGCAGTCATTTGACACTTTTGTCTAAAGCTGCAATTTGGGCTTTCTGATGTTACTCAAGGACACTTTGACATGTGGACAGGAGGAGCTCAAGTTTCAAACCACAAACCTTGTGATCAGTAAAGTGTCAGATTTGATTATACTTAAGTTTTATATTCTCCATCATCACAGACTTTCTGGCTGTCGACTCTCAGAGACTCACTGTGAAGTCGTGGCCTCAGCTCTGAAGTCCAACCCCTCCCATCTGAGAGAGCTGGACCTGAGTAACAACTACAACCTGCAGGGTTCAGGAGTGAAGCTGCTGTCTGCTGGACTGGAGAGTCCACACTGTAGACTGGAGACTCTGAGGTCAGTTCATGTATTTTGCCCTTGTTCAGTGTATATCTACCAAATTTGAATCCATGACAAGTTGTAAATTTCCTTCAGTTCTCGTTTTCTGGGTTTGTCTGAGCTCAGATCACAACAGATATTTTTAAAAGTTTGTCAGTCTGAACAGTTTGGCTCCAAATTTAGTCTGTACTCAATCTGGGTTGGTGTTATTAAGGAAACTGTGGGATTTATCCTTCAGTGTGCTGCGAAATTAAATCAAGATTTGCATTTTGTTACATGTGAGACACATCTATATATAAAAAAATAAAAGATCAACACATTTTCAGGAATAATGTCTTTTTATACGTAACCTTCAGAACACAGTATTTTACAGGAACGTCTACATTTATACATAAAGCCCCTCTCTCTCACATACAGACACAAACACACTCTAAAACTCACATACAGGAGCACAGAGACAGAGAAAGGTGTTTGAAGCATCGTGTCTGATCCGTCACCAACGACACTTCAACATGTAACGATGCTTCCTGTCAGAAAATGATGTCACCTTGTGTTCCGACTCCACCAGTAAACAGGAGCATGAATAATACACGATATCTGTACGGGAAGGTACTAGGTTACATTTAAGATGAAGAGAACATGCCTCTCACTTTGCTCAGTGCACCTTTGATCCAGTTATAAAGATGAATGAGGATGAAGCTCACAGTCAGTCAGCTGAGTGTTGATGGAGATGCCACAACATTCATACAACTATTCATGTCAACGCAGATCAATAACATGCTGCTGATCTCAGTCAAGTCTGGAATGGTTTTCAGACATGTTGTTACTTTTGTTACTTTCATTTTCTTCCTGTTTCTAATTCATAACAATTGTGTCATTTTATGAAAAATACTAAGATGTTTTCTGTGGAGTTCCAAAACGGCCAATGTGAAATAAATAAGACTGTATGAAATAATAAACAAATAAATAAATAATACTATAAGTAAAAACAAAACTTTACAAACCTCTTTAACATCTGTCCCTGCACTTCTGATGTTCTCATTTCAAACCACAGATTTAGACTATTCTCATCACCACTGCTGACATTTGGATGATGTCTGCAGAAGGCTGACATGATGATGATCCACAATAACACAATGACAAAGTCACTCTATTCATTTTAGGGAGAAGCTCATTGATTAGGACAGAGTGATATTGAGCTACACATTTCAAACCTGAACACATCTGATCGGATTATTAATGGATTTTTATCTCCATCTTTTATTCTTTATTCAGATTGAGGTTCTGCAGGTTGTCAGAGATCAGCTGTGCTTCTCTGGTCTCAGCTCTGAAGTCCAACCCCTCCCATCTGAGAGAGCTGGAGCTGAGCTACATCGAGCTGCAGGATTCAGGAGTGAAGCTGCTGTGTGATTTTCTGGAGAGTCCACACTGCAGAGTCTGAGGTCAGACACCATTTTTTACTTCTGTGCTGAGATTAATATGATGTGAAAGTTGTGGTGACACTAAACTGCAGACATAAGGCTGATATTAGACTGATCCACACTGAGGATCTTAATGCTGAAGTCTGTTTTCTTCTTCAGTGGTTTAGTCCATTGACTGTGGCAGAGCGATGTTGAGCTACACATTTAAAACCTGAATATAACAAGAAAAATCTGCACTGGATAATTCACTCTGAACCTCTTAAACTCTTGAGTTTCATCTTATATTCAACATAATGTTTTTTAAAAACTAAATGATAATAAAAAAACAAAAATACAATAAATAAATAATCTGTTTCAACTAAACTTCTACTTTCTCAACCTTCTTCAGCTCTGAACAGATTATTAAACACTGAATGATTTCAAGCAGGAACATTGTCTTCTAAAGTTACATCATTTATTCTTTATTCAGATTGAGGTGCTGCAGTTTGTCAGAGATCAGCTGTGCTTCTCTGGCCTCAGCTCTGAAGTCCAACCCCTCCCATCTGAGAGAGCTGGAGCTGAGTGAAAACAACCTGCAGGATTCAGGAGTGAAGCTGCTGTCTGCTGGACTGGAGAGTCCACACTGCAGACTGGAGACTCTGAGGTCAGTTCACTGACTCTATTATTGTAGATCTGATATGTTTAATTAACATTTGAACCTAGTTTATGTTCATACATAACTTACATCCATAAAGTTGTAAATTTCCTTTAGTTCATATTTTCAAGTTTCTTGCACTAAATTTAGTCTGCAGTCACAAAAGACTTCAGTTAAAGAAACTGTAGAAAATGTCCCCTGTTAGCTGTTGAAGTAAATTAAAGTGTATAATTTTTAGTTAAAGGTCACATCTGTATACAGAAGATCCTCTGAACTAATGTTTGTTTTAAATGAATTAAGTTTAGTTGCTGAAGTAGAAATATTTCTTTGATTTCTGTTAACGTCAATGTGTTTTCATAAATAATGTCTGATCATTGATATTGATCCTTCAGAACACACACACACACACACACACAGATCAAAGCATATTTCTAAATGCAGCTGTTTAAAGCATAAATATAGTTTTTCTGCTGTAATTCCAGACCTGACTGAGATCAGCAGCATGTTATTGATCTGTGTTGACATGAATAGGTGTATGAATGTTGTGCTGACATGATGCTGATCCACAATAACACAATGACAAAGTCACTCTACTCATTTTAGGGAGAAGCTCATTGATTAGGACAGAGTGATGTTGAGCTACACATTTCAAACCTGAACACATCTGATCGGATTATTAATGGATTTTTATCTCCATCATTTATTCTTTATTCAGATTGAGTCGCTGCAGTTTGTCAGAGACCAGCTGTGCTTCTCTGGCCTCAGCTCTGAAGTCCAACCCCTCCCATCTGAGAGAGCTGGAGCTGAGTCTCAACAACCTGCAGGGTTCAGGAGTGAAGCTGCTGTGTGATTTTCTGGAGAGTCCACACTGCAGACTGGAGACTCTGAGGTCAGTTCACTGACTCTGTTACTATTGTAGATCTGATATGTTTAATTAACATTTGAACCTAATTTATGTAACTTACATCCATAAAGTTGTAAATTGGTTTTAGTTCATATTTTCATGTTTCTTGTACTGAATTTAGTCACAAAAGACAGTTTCTTAAAGAAACTGTAGAAAATGTCCCCTCTTAAGGCCTTTAAACAGCAACACGAATAAACGGCACAAAACTGAGAATAATTTGGATGTGAATTTTGACTATTCACATCAAGCGCGAGGAGATTTTGCGAAGAAATTATTATGATTCTAAAAAACAATTTTCAAACACTTTGTTTTGTCAATGTGATTTTTCCGGATTAATACAGAATACCAGATTTTCCGACCTGAAAACGTGACCCACGTGAATCATGCAGATGCAGATCCGTTAAAACTATGTTATGGTCGCGCTAGCTTCTCCGTCCTCTCCTCCACGTGTTTGACCGAGGGCGGGCTCAGCTCCTACACACAGCGGACAGCAGAGCACAGCGGCCGCGGTGGAGACAGTGAACCAGGTGAAGTGAAGGTAACGTACTGGAGTTGACGACAACTCGAGGAAAAAGCAGAAAAGCCATTTTTCCACCTGCTTTGTCCACAGTTGTTGTTACAACCACAGCGCGCTTATTAAGCTAATAGCTAAGTGTTCCGAACAAGCTTCAAAGAGGTCAAAGTTCATTAATGTAAAGCAGGATGTTGCTGCTGCAGCTGGTGGAGCTGGAGCTCATGTTGAACCGGTTTGTATCGGACTGCAGCTGATGATGCTTTTCATTCTGGATCCATCTGCCGATTCTTTTCTCCATCGATCGATCGGTTTGGAAAACTCGTGAAAACAGTGAGAAACGCCGTCACGACGACCCAGAGCCCAAAGTGACGCCTTCACCGTGTCGTCATGTCCGACCGACAGTCCAAAGCTCGGCGTTATTAACAAACATTACAGTTATTACAGTCGTTCAGAGGAAAAGCAGCAAATCTGCACATCTGAGAAGCTGCAGCCAGGAAGTGATTTACAGGAGAAACGACTTCAAACATCAAAACAGCTGCTGATTAATTTTCTGTCAATCGACTGATTGATTAATCGACTAATCAGTGCGCATGCGCCAGCCCGCATGCTGCCTGTTGCTGTAGCTCCGTCTCGTCGTCTTACTTTTTCCAACTTTTAACTTTACTTTTTCTTCCAAACTTGAGTAACTTGTGTGTAAGTGTAATTTAAACTACGCTCTTTGCGAAAATGAGGGTAGAAAGTGTTTTTGTACTTTTTTTCGCCGTGGAATTTCTTCTTCTGCTACTCGGTCAGGGCACCGCTGCAGATCAGCTGTTTGGCTGCATTGTTTACACCAGGGAACAGCTGATCGCGCTGAAGCCGGGCGGCATGGCGCCCAGGACAACCGATGTCCCCACTGAGATCTGGAGGAGGACACACCGAGGATGCAGAGGTGGAACGAAGCGGCGAGGGAAGAGAGAGGGGTGCAGACAAAAGAGACTTAAGAATAAGAGATTTAAGCCGTGTCTGCCTTCTCTCGTCATGGGCAACGTGAGATCACTGGTGAATAAAATGGACGAGCTAACGGCGTTAGCCCGGAGTCAGACGGAGTTCCGTGTGTGTAGCTTGATGTGCTTCTCTGAGACATGGCTACACCAGGATATCCCGGACCATAACGTTTCCATCGACGGCTTTCAGACTGTTCGGGCCGACAGGGATCACACCGGGAGCGGTAAGCGGAAAGGCGGTGGGCTTGCTGTTCTAGTTAACAACAGATGGTGTAACCCTGGTCACATTACCATCAAACAGAGTATCTGTAGCCCGGACATTGAACTGTTAGCTGTGGGACTCCGGCCATATTATCTGCCACGTGAATTTTCACATGCCATTGTTGTGGCTGTTTACATCCCCCCCTCTGCTAACCCGGCATCGGCGTGCAACGCCATTCACACCGCCATAGCACAACTACAGACTCAACACCCGAGTGCACTCATTTTAATCTCGGGTGACTTCAACCATGTCAGTGTTTCAACAACACTGACTAATTTCACCCAGTATGTGAGCTGTCCTACTAGGGAGGAGAGGACACTGGACCTGCTGTATGCCAACGTTAAGGATGCATACAGCTCTTCTCCCCCTCCCCCTCTGGGTAGGTCAGACCACAACCTGGTTCACCTTAAACCCTGCTATGTGCCTCTAGTTAAAAGGCAGCCTGCGACCACAAGGACAGTGAGGAGATGGTCAGGGAGGCCTATGAGACACTGCAGGAATGTTTCAAGTGACAAACTGGGATGCACTCTGTGAGCCTCATGGAGAGGACATTGACGGGCTCACTGAGTGCATCACTGGCTACATTAACTTCTGTGTGGACTGCAATGTCCCAACTAAGACGGTCCATTGTTACCCAAATAACAAACGGTGGGTAACAAAAGACATCAAGGACATTCTAAATGCCAAGAGGAGGGCCTTTACTGATGGTAATAGGGAGGAGGTGAGGGCAATCCAGGCCGACCTGAAGGTGAAAATCAGGGAGGCCAAAGAGAAGTACAGGAGGAAGCTGGAGCGGAAACTCCAGCAGAACAATATGAGAGAGGTCTGGAGCGGCATGAAGACCATCACTGGCTTCAGACCGACTGGCAGCAGAGGAGTTGAAGGCAGCTTGGACAGGGCCAACGAACTGAATCTGTTCTTTAACAGATTCGACACACCGGCTCCTGGTCATCCCCCCTAACTCAGCTGCTGTCGGCCCCAATCTCCTCTGAGTACTCTGCTCCCCCTCCCCATCAGGCTAACGGCCCTCTCCAGACCGACGACTCCCCCTCCCCACCTGTAACTTCTGCTGTGTGCCTGACTGCTGACCAGGTGAGAGGACAGCTGATGAGGCTCCACTCGAACAAGGCTGCAGGCCCCGATGGCGTTAGCCCCGGGTGCTAAAAGCCTGTGCCCCCCAGCTTTGTGGAGTCCTTCAACACGTCTTCAACCTGAGCCTGAGTCTTCAAAGGGTCCCCATTCTGTGGAAGACATCTTGCCTCGTTCCTGTGCCGAAGACGCCACGTCCCAGTGGCTCCAAGGACTACAGACCGGTGGCACTGACCTCCCACATAATGAAGACCCTGGAGAGACTAGTGCTGGAACAGCTGCGGCCCATCGTCAGACCCCTCCTGGACCCCCTTCAGTTTGCCTACCAGCCCCGGCTGGGAGTTGAGGACGCCATCATCTACCTGCTTAACCGCATCCACACCCACCTGGACAGGCCGGCAAGCACGGTGAGGATCATGTTTTTTGACTTCTCCAGTGCTTTCAACACCATCCGGCCTGCCCTGCTGGGAGAGAAGCTGGCAGCGATGCAGGTGGACGCCCCCTTTTGTCCTGGATTGTGGACTACCTGACTGGCAGACCACAGCACGCGTGCGGCTGCAGCACTGTGTGTCAGACAGCGTGGTCAGCAACACTGGGGCCCCTCAGGGGACTGTCCTCTCTCCTTCCTCTTCACCATCTACACCACGGACTTCAGCCACCACACAGAGTCCTGCCACCTTCAGAAGTTTTCTGATGACTCTGCTGTGGTGGGATGTATCAGCGGTGGTGATGAGACGCCAGTACAGGGCTGTGGTGGGTAACTTTGTTTCATGGTGCGAGCAGAACCATCTGCAGCTCAATGCGACAAAGTCAAAGGAGCTGATTGTGGATCTACGGAGGGCCAAGGCACCAGTGACCCCGGTTTCCATCCAGGGGGTCAGTGTGGACATTGTGGAGGACTACAAGTACCTGGGAGTATACTTAGATAACAAACTGGACTGGACCAAGAACACTCAGGCTGTTTACAGGAAGGGCCAGAGCCGCCTCTATTTCCTGAGGAGGCTGAGGTCCTTCAACATCTGCCGGACCATGCTGAAGATGTTCTATGAGTCTGTGGTGGCCAGTGCTATCCTGTATGCTGTTGCATGCTGGGGCAGCAGGTTAAAGGTAGCGGGCGCAAACAGACTGAACAAACTGATCCGTAAGGCCAGTAACATTGTGGGGTGGAGCTGGACTCTCTGGCGGTGGTGTCAGAGAGGAGGATGCTGGCCAAACTACACGCCATCTTGGACAGTGTCTCCCACCCGCTCCATGACGTGCTGGTCAAGCAAAGGAGCACCTTCAGCGGAAGACTCATCCCACCAAAGAGCACCACAGAGCGCCACAGGAAGTCATTCCTGCCTGTGGCCATCAAACTATTTAACTCCTCCCTCTAAGGATTAGTCTGTTTGACCCTAGGTCACTAAACTGGACATTGAGCATTACATCTCCGCCATAATTAATAATAATTGTGCAATATTCTGTTTACTCCTCAAGTGCAATATTAGTTTTCCCTTGTTAGTTTTTCTTATTTATTGTTACGGATATACCTCAATTACTCTCGACAGTACATGCACCTCCGCTTTTACTATTATTTATTATATAATTAGTGACATTGTATTTATACTGTACTTCACCATCTACCAGTAAACCCACTTGGTACTCGACACTTAGTTTATCTTATACTTATACCAACATGTTACTTAATTTATTTCTGACCTGTTTATAGTGTATAATATCGTTTTCTCCTGTGTGCACTGACGTAAAGGCGAGCTACTGTAACAAAGAGTTTCCCTACGGGGATCAATAAAGTATTTCTGATTCTGATTCTGATTCTGATAATCGTACAAACAGTTGGGTAGTTTAATTTATAACAAATCTTTTTTTTCCAATATAGTTTTTCTGCTGTAATTCCAGACCTGACTGAGATCAGCAGCATGTTATTGATCTGTGTTTACATGAATAGGTGTATGAATGTTGTGCTGACATGATGCTGATCCACAATAACACAATGACAAAGTCACTCTACTCATTTTAGGGAGAAGCTCATTGATTAGGACAGAGAGATGTTGAGCTACACATTTCAAACCTGAACACATCTGATCGGATTATTAATGGATTTTTATCTCCATCATTTAATCTTTATTCAGATTGAGTTGGTGCAGTTTGTCAGAGATCAGCTGTGCTTCTCTGGTCTCAGCTCTGAAGTCCAACACCTCCCATCTGAGAGAGCTGGAGCTGAGTAACAACAAGCTGCAGGATTCAGGAGTGAAGCTGCTGTCTGCTGGACTGGAGAGTCCACACTGCAGACTGGAGACTCTGAGGTCAGTTCACTGACTCTGTTACTATTGTAGATCTTGTGTTTAATTAACATTTGAACCTAATTTATGTAAGTTACATCCATAAAGTTGTAAATTTGTTTTAGTTCATATTTTCATGTTTCTTGTACTGAATTTAGTCACAAAAGACAGTTTCTTAAAGATACTGTAGAAAATGTCCCCTGTTAAGGCCTTTAAACAGCAACACGAATAAACGGCACAAAACTGAGAATAATTTGGATGTGAATTTTGACTATTCACATCAAGCGCGAGGAGATTTTGCGAAGAAATTATTATGATTCTAAAAAACAATTTTAAAACACTTTGTTTTGTCAATGTGATTTTTCCGGATTAATACAGAATACCAGATTTTCCGACCTGAAAACGTGACCCACGTGAATCATGCAGATGCAGATCCGTTAAAACTATGTTATGGTCGCGCTAGCTTCTCCGTCCTCTCCTCCACGTGTTTGACCGAGGGCGGGCTCAGCTCCTACACACAGCGGACAGCAGAGCACAGCGGCCGCGGTGGAGACAGTGAACCAGGTGAAGTGAAGGGAACGTACTGGAGTTGACGACAACTCGAGGAAAAAGCAGAAAAGCCATTTTTCCACTTGCTTTGTCCACAGTTGTTGTTACAACCACAGCGCTTTATTAAGCTAATAGCTAAGTGTTCCGAACACGCTTCAAAG
>NW_025322570.1:0-28481 GCF_020085105.1 Siniperca chuatsi | reverse complement strand
TCAGCACAACCCCAGATTCCTGTTTAAGACTGTGGATCAGTTAGTTAACACTGCCTCTCTTTGTGCCCCTGCTGAGTGTGATGCTGATTGTGAAAAGTTTCTTTTGCACTTTGCTGGAAAGGTGGAGTTAATAAGATCTGATATCACCCCCAACCCTGCCTTTTTAGATGTGGATCACCCGCTCAGGGATTCTTTGAGCAATTTTTCTGCTGTTACTCTGCCTGAACTCGCAGACATCATGTCTCTTATGAGAGTTTCCTCCAGCCCTCTGGACAAAATCCCAACTAGGTTTTTATTGGAAGTTATGGATTGTATTGCGCCCCTTTTACAAATTATTTTTAACAGCTCGCTGTCTACTGGCTGCGTCCCTGATTTCTTTAAAACAGCTTGTGTCCAGCCAGTCCTAAAAAAACTGGGCTTGATCCCACCCTCCTGGATAACTACCGCCCAATCTCCAAATTGCCTTTTATTTTGAAGATTCTCGAAAAACTTGTATCTAAGAAACTTCTTGCTGCTGTGGAAAACAATAATACCTTTGAAAAGTTCCAATCTGGCTTTCGTCAACACCACAGCACTGAGACAGCCCTTCTCAAAGTCACTAATGACCTTTTAATGAATGCAGACGCAGGCATGTGTTCAATTCTTGTGCTGTTGGACTTAAGTGCTGCCTTTGATACAATTGATCATGGCATTCTTTTAGACAGACTGAGGCACTGGGTGGGCATATCTGGAACTGCACTAGACTGGTTCTCATCTTATCTGTCCAATAGGAAATTCTGTGTTAGCATTAATAACTTCATGTCATCCTTTTCCCATATCAAGTATGGTGTGCCTCAAGGTTCAATTCTGGGACCAATACTGTTCTCCTTATACATGCTTCCTTTGGGTGATGTCATCCGCAGACATGGTATTTCTTTTCATTGTATGCGGATGACACACAGTTGTACCTCCCTGTCAAGCCCACTGACCTCAGTACGCTGAGCTCTCTGCAGGACTGCCTGTCTGACATAAAACACTGGATGTCAATACATTTTCTTCAGCTCAACTCAAATAAAACTGAAATCCTCGTTATTGGGCCCCAACACATCACTAAACAAATACTGCCATCTACTGGTAACCTGTCACAACATATCAAGCCTGTTGCAAGAAATCTTGGTGTCCTGTTTGATAGCAATTTATGTTTTGAGCAACTTATCACTAAGCTTGTCCAATCATGTTTCTATCACCTCAGAAATATTGCAAAAATCAGATCTATTCTAAATCTTAGTGATGCAGAAACTGTTGTACATGCTTTTATCTCCTCACGCCTCGATTACTGTAACAGCCTGTTCACTCGTCTTAATCTAAAAACTGTGAAATGCCTGCAGACTGTACAGAACTCAGCTGCACGGCTGTAAACCAGGACCGAGAGGTTCGACCACATCACACCTGTTTTAGCCTCTTTACATCGGCTCCCTGTTTGTTTTAGGATCGATTTTAAGATCTTGTTGATTACTTTTAAGGCTCTTCATGGCCTGGCCCCAGATTATATTTTAGACCTTTTAATCCCTTATGAACCTTCACGTAGTCTGAGATCTTCGGGCAGGGGTCTCCTGTCTGTTTCTGAGTCCAGGATGGAAACTAAGAGGGACAGAGCTTTTGCTATCAGGGCCCGAGGCTCTGGAACAACCTGCCTGAAGACATTAGGTCGTCTGAGTCAGAGTCTTCGTTTAAGTCTCGTCTCAAAACACATTTTTATCTGAAAGCAGATCCTGATTTTACCTGAACTGGTTGTTTATTTTACTGTTTATTTTATTGCTTTTGTGTATTTTATGTATTTTATTTCTTTATATTTCATTATTCACCGTGGTGTTTTTTTTCTCTCTCTGTGAAGCACTTTGTACTTTGTTTTGATAAGTGCTCTATAAATAAAGTTTTATTATTATTATTATTAAACGCTGTAGAAGTTTTTAGGATTGCAACTAAATACAAAAAAATTGGAAAAATTACTTTATAAGAAAGCGTTATGAATATGAATATATATTAATATGGACGAAACCAAGTCATGATGACGTAAGTTGCCACGCTGCTGCTCTTGTAGTTTTTTTCATGGGAGCTGTAGTTTTGTCTAATATCAGCTGCTGTAGTGGAGCTGATTTGAAAATAAACTCCAGCACGCTCTATTTCTTCATAACAACCAATGAATGAAATGCTGAATGTGTTATGACACACGAGATTCTGGACCCAAAAGCACGACTGACACAGAGGAAAATGGAGTGATTAGTTTCAGTTTATTACAAACACGAGAGACACCAGGTGTGTGGAGGGAAACGCCGGGAGCCGGTGGACAAGGCGATGACGGCAGGCTGAGGTGGAGCGGCGGAGAATCCGTGGTAAGCGGTTGCTGGTGGAGGCGGTGAGGGTTGGAGGTCGGTAGACGAGCCTGGACACAGGAATTCAGAAGGTTAGTCAGGGGTTCAGAAACACAAGCAAGAGAATCTTTCATAGATCACACGGCGAGGCCGAGGCGGGATACCACATAGGTAAACGGACGAGCTGGCGAAGACTGGAGAGAAGAGCCGGGTCTGTATACTGCCAGGAGTTGATTAGTGGATGGAGATCAGGTGGGTAACAGCAGGTGTGTCACGCCCCCCCAGCACACACACACACACACACACACACACACACACACACAGACAGACAGACAGAGACACTAGGAATTAGGAAGTTACAGAAGCTAATGGAATCGAGGCTAGACAGGAAGTGATGTCATGACAAGTGGTAAACAAGACCATAAACACAATAAATGTTTCATTTTTAGTAGTCAGATAATCCAGGGAACATTACAATGTATTTATTGACTGGTATTCATTCATCCAGCTTCGACCCAATTATTTTATTTTATACTTATACCCACCCGGTACTTAATTTATTTTCTGACCTGTTTTTATAGTGTATTGTATTATATTTTTTGCTAGTACTTCCTCCTGTGTGCACTGACGTAAAGGCGAGCTGCTGTAACAAAGAGTTTCCCTTCGGGGATCAATAAAGTATTTCTGATTCTGAATGTGAAGGGCTTCAACATCAACTGTAAAATCACTCGATCCAGATAATCCTCAAATTGAACCACGGCCTTTGTTTTGGTAACATTAACATCTGACCAAATCAAATCGATAATTCACCACAACCCATGAATCTCACATAACACAGCTGAATGAAAAAAAGACAAACACTGCAAAGTTTTGTTTGCATCATCTTTTATTTGCTGATGTGATTTTGTTGCAGAAACAGCTTTTCCTCTGATAAGAAGATTAATATTGATACCAATGATTCAAAACTCTGATTTAAACCTTTTCTGTTAATATTTGATTAATGCAGCATCATTTCATGCATTCATTCATTGCATTTTACATGTATTGCATCGTACACAGTCGAGAGCACAGTAGACTTTGTTGCAAGCATCAGGTAAATCTTTGAACGCCTCTTTGGCCAGGCTCGGGTTCTCTAAAGACTGACAGGTAGCCTTCTTATAGCCACAGACTATAAACCAAACAAAAGCACAGACTGGTTGTGACTGATACCTGCACATTCAGACAGATGTGAAACAGGATGCAGCACATTTATCAGTTCAGTTTAAATCAACCAGAGAGTGGAAAATGGAGCTTCTGAAATAACGGAGAAATATCACATCTTATATATTTATTCACGTTTACTTTCTAAAAATGACCTTTTTGTACTACTAAAAGCTTTTGCCAAACACACTTTGGAGGAAACATGATTGCTGCCTGGACTATGTTCCCTGGCAATGTTTTTCCCAGTCAAGGAAGTGCTACCTTTTTGTACCACACACAGAGGCTGCAGGGAGGTGGTCTGGGTGGATGGTGGACACACGCAGGACTTTGACTCCAGAGACCAGGGTTCACGTCATGAGTCCAATGTGTGGTTCGGGTCAGACAACAAGTAAACTTTGATGAAGGGAAACTAAAGCTGGTGGTTTTTGTCCAATATATAAAAAGTTAACATGTCCTGTTTCATACTACAAGTCACTGTTGACTTTTAATATATTAAACCAAGACAACAATCTTTCTTTCTGTAACCTTAACCAAGGACCACAAACACATTCAGCATGCTGTAGTTGCCAAGAGCGGGTATTTTAGGAAAACTAATGAAATACACAGTCACCGTTTTTAGATACGTTTTAAAAATGTTTCCTTTCTTGGCAGCATTGTGTTTCCTTCAAAATGCGTTTGGTGTTGCACATTAGTAGTACATAAAGTTCATTTTTAGTAATACAGGGTTAGATGTCAACATCTGCAGTCGGTTTCCCCCCGTAACTACAATTAGGACCAATGTGAATCAAATATTAATGCACATTTTAAAGGCAGAATTTCTTTCCCTAAAACTAGCTCCTATAGTCTTGAGGCATTAGTAGACAACATACCTCTTATGCCAAATTTAACCTACTTACATAATTGTTAAGTGACTTTCAGTTTTACTCTGTAGCATCTTTGCAGAATTCTAAGCCTTCAAATTACACAATGAGTAGTTTTAAATAATGCTCCGTGTATGTATGGGTATTGAATAGTGTATAATTGTCATGCGTTTTAAAAACAGATAAAGAAATTCTGCATGAAAAAGCAAAAAATCTAATTTAAAATAGATGGAATTTAAACCCTTTTACCACTATGATTACGCTGCTTCGTAACTTTTTGAATTTTGGTGAATCTTCAGCTTATTGTGGACAATTCACATTTTGACTTTTTTCTCAATTTGGCCCACCACAGAGTCAACTATTCCTAGCACAGATTCTGCCAGTAACTCGCCCGCGGTCAAACTTAAAAGAAGTTTAACCCCCGCGCGCAGATTATCATCTGTTGGCTTGTCAGATGTTATGCCCTCTTTTTCCATGACTTCCTGTGCCTTTTTCAGCATCTCACTGGTGTAATTCTTCCCCTCGTTCTTTTCAACCATTTTGTTGATCTTCTCCAGTAGCCCAGACACTTGGTTGCCGGACGTATTTTTGTTGTTGAAAAAATAGTAACCCCCGCGGAATTCACTGATGAAGGTTTCCTGTATTTGTTTGACAACTGTGTCAGAACATGGACCGTTAAACACGGCCAAAGTGTAATTTTTGGACTCTTCACCAAACATCCTCTGAATGATTTCCCTTGTGGTGTAATCTTCAGTTGACAGAGCACCTAGCTTCAGCACATACAGGAACACATGTGGACCAGCAGCAGCAGCATATGTGATGCATTTTACGATTTCTTCCTCTGTCATCTCGGTGTTATGCACACCTGGAGTGTCGATAACAAGCAGCTTTTGTTCACCAACCTCTACTTTATTCACTATCTGGCACTCTGTTGTGTCTGAGGAAGCAGAGGCCTTAGGTGAGTTTCCCAGGAGGGCGTTCATGATTGTAGTCTTCCAAACTCCAGTCTTTCCAACGAGCACAATCCTGAGCTCTGGCTCTGTTGGAGAATCAGGACACAGTCATTATTAATACTGAAAGTCTTTCAAACCACTAAAGTTCAGTCATGATCTAACAGACCGGAGGGGGGTTGTAATGCAGAAAGTACTTCAGCACTTTTATTTGTTCATATTAAAGTGTTATTGAGAAGAGAGATTGCTGCTTCGTGTGTGTAACAGTGCTGTTTTCAACTCAGTGCTGTGGCCTAAAACTGTTCCAAATGTTAGATCATCAACTGTCACCTGAAGCTGAGTCTAAGATGTCCTGTAATGGCCACTGACCAGAGGACAAACCCTTTTGATTTAAGTAACAACACTGCTCTGCTCAAGTGCCAAATTTCTACATTTCTTGCGCCTCTAGTCGTAAGGATTAGAAATTTGTTTCTCATTTTATAATTGTTCATCAGTCCAACTGAGACTATCCTCCCAAGGAAAACAGAAGAATCACTCATTTCAGCTTAACTGCCCCACAGCGACATGTTTACGCTCAAGTGACAGCGCCCCCTAGCAGCCGTATTAATTATGACTTAATATTAGCACATCTGTGAACCCTCCACATGTAACTTCTTCCTATTATGCACATTGACTTATAGTCTGTATTATTATTATTACTACTACTACTACTACCATTGCACATTGTTTACCCTCCACAGCCGACACCACTCATCAAATTAACGTAGTTCTGTTCGCTTGTGTATCTCTATTTATTTGCACATACTACGGACATCTGCACATTCCTTATTTAAGTTTTGTACTTTTCATTCTATTTGTTTTAATGACTGTACATCTCTTTTACTATAGAATATATATTGCACATATTTTTACTGTACATTTCTATTTTATATTTTAGAGTACTTTTTGCTATACTTGTATTATTCTCCTGCTTTGTGTGCAGACTTTAACATGTGAGATCGCTGTACACTTCCTGTTTCCAAAGTTGTTTTTTAAAAACATAACCACGATCATCCACTAACATTAACCACGTGATTATTATTATATGATGATGATAATTTTAACTCAAATCACAATGTTTCTGTAACCTAAGTAAAGTACTTATTTGAACCCAAACCATGATCTTTCCCTAAACCTAACCAACTGGTTTTTGTGCTTAAATCTAACCAAACCTTAACTATAGCTGTTGCATCATAAAACAGATTTATTTTTCAACAGTGATTTGGAAGTCGGTTTTGGAAGTCACAGACGGTCCTGCTGACAGGCCGTCAGACCAGAAAACACTTCTAGAGGGCGTAGACCAACAACGTATTTTGTTGATCCAACTAAGCTGTTGTCTGGTGTGTATGACCATTACTGCATCAGTAATTGCTGACTAGGCTACAGACTTTTATTCTTGTTTTTATCGTACTTGAATGATCAAAAAGCAGATTGTTCGTGTAATATTTTTCTATATGCTGATGATACTGCTCTCTTTACGTCTTGTAAATGTAAAACTCGCTAACGCACTAACTGCCTTTAACTAGTTAGCTCAGTTAGCCATGCAGTTAACTTAGTGGTTCTATTAGCTGACTGAGTCCAGAATGGGCACCAGAACTGGACCTGGGAGAGTGGGCAATGGAACTGGGATCAGCAGCCTCCCAGTGAACCAGGAGCAAACACAGCCTCCGAGACCGAAGGAGGCCAGTTTGACGACAGGGAATACAGTACCGAGGTGATTTACAGCGGCTCCGACCAGGACTCTGACTCCGGGCCCCGCGGGAGAGGAGTGAGTGGTGGGAGGTCGGGCATCAGCGTGTAGTGACAGAATATTTTGCAGACCTAACTCTGTGAATTAAGGATTTATTTCAACCAAACCTGAAGTTGGTGATTGTTGGAACAGTTTAAAGACTAACCAAGATGGTTTTGGTAAGTTTTATTTTGTTTCAGTCTGAATGAAATGTGTTTTACTATGTAATAGTTTGGTGAAAGAGAGAAACGTGAATTCAGAAGGCGAGCGGTTGTATTTTTCTGTTTGATAAGGAAAATAGGTTTAAGAATATTTCCTTTCTTGATATTTTGTGAGTTCATTTTGTTTATTTATTAGACTTAAACAGCTAAGACAGCTTGTGTAACTTAGCGAACTCGCCACTGGCCCACATCTCCCAGCTGGAACTACCTGAGCTATACTATTGGACTAGTTATCGCCTCTTGAGGCACAAGTGGCGTTACAACACAGGACGGGCCGGAACGAGCCCAGGGCTAGCTGGTTAGCATGCTAATTTCAATAGATATCTCTGCAACACAATACCTTGACCTCATTGATGGCAAACTGTTACTTCTTCCGATTCTGTTGATAATGTTTTAAAATAAAATTTGGCCAAATCTTATTTATACATATCGCACCATTAAAAGTCCTCACCAAGATAAATCAATGGATAAAATGTTTGGCTGGGAAAGCTGCTTTACCTGATTGGAAAAGTCTATAGTCAAATTAAATTAATTGAAAGCCATTTTAATTATGCTGCAACCTCTTAGTATACTGGTCTTCCAGTACAATTGAATTAAAATAAATATTATTATTTTTAAACAAAAAAGTATTTTTTTTCAACTCCACCCAAATAAAGTACTGTGTGGGCCCTTAATACACAAAATTGAAGAAATATAATTAAGTTACAGTAGAAAAAGGTAATATGTTGCTCACCAAGTATAGGCCATCAAAGCATCTAATTCATTACTTTTAAGAATTACAAAAAATACATGTAGTTACTTCATAAAACTACATAAAATGGCAACAAGTTTAAAAGGCAAAACACATACAGAAACTGCAGCAGTACAGTGGAATAATCTTACCACTAAGTGAAAGATACAAAGTTTTTTATAGTTGTCTGTATCCTTGATTCTTACTGTAATGAATCTATATCAATAGTCTAAATCATCAAATAAATCCAATCAGTCAAAATAATTAAACTACCTATTGATAAAGTTAGCTGTTGAATGATAAAGAAACAGACAAATGGTAATTTATGAGCTAGTGATCAAGCTGCACTGAGTACTGACAGCAAATGTTCATTTTGTTATTTTCACAATGCACAAGATTTGTCTAAAAATCTTAATCACAGTAAAAATTACATTTATATATATTTTTAATTTAATTTGTGACACACAGGAAGGTTTGAGCCAGAGTGTAAAAGGTGGATTTGTTAAATGTGAGAAATCATCAAGACATGCACAAATATTTAATCAAATAACACAATACAGTTATGGCAAATAAAAATCTATTTTGAAACATAAATAATAAGATGCTGCAAAATGTGAATTTGTTATGAAGCCAAGTGATGTGCAAAACAACAAATAAGGTCTGTGAAGACTAAAATTACAACAAAACTAGTAATTCTTTAATTAATATTAAATCAAAACTTGCAGAAGACTGAGTAGGTGGTAGGTCAAATAAATGTGAGGCTTAAATGTGATGATTGAGAGGAGGTTTCTTTTAAACATTGATGTTAATGATACATGAGAGCTGTAATACTGAGAAGAGAATAAACTGTTGCTCTGCTGGTTTATCAAACACTACCCTGAGTAAGAGTAATATTTATGAAATATACTTACGAAGATGAAGAGGTTTGCTGGCCATCTTTGTCTTGTAGAAGCAGTTGACTTGTGATGTCTTGTTGCTGTTGATGTCTTGTTGTTGAATAGTTGGTAATTTCATCTTTATATATTATAAAGTCTGTGTAGTTCCCTCCCCTTAAACCCATGTCATCTGTCACCTAGCCAGTTTGAGGAAAGAAAGCTCAGAGAGCCAACCAGTCACAGATCAGAAATCAAAATGTAGCTGCAAGCAGCAAACCAGGGGCCAAACAGAAGTGCATCAAACAAAGTCCATTTTATGTTGGGTTTGACCACTAGTTTACTACATATTTTAGCTGTATTTATTGTTATGTTGAGGTTGTTTTTACAGTGGATTTTGTGTTTTATATATTATGGTTTCCTTGCATGTAACTCTTCAGCTATTATGTCTGCTATGGCATTCAATTACCTGCATGTGGAATCCAGCCAGACTAACAACTGTCTTAACTGAATGCGAGCGCCTGGCTGCCGCCTCGCATCGCAGAACATCGGAAGCTCTCTGTCCACACTGAAGTTTGTAGGACCACTTTTTAAACAGAAGAAGTTTTATATTGTGATATTTAGATGTTTCTTTACTACAAGCTAGCAAGTTCTGCTGAGCATCCTGACAGAAAACACACAAAAATGAATCTTCTTACTAGAAACTTCCAGCACCATGTCGATCTCCCTGCAGCCAGCTGCCACCTTATTTAGGTTAACTCCTCATTTAAACTTAATGAATCAACTGTTCCTGGTCCATGTTTCAGCGCTTTTAGCTCAAAACAGTGTGCTGCAAAGCTCAGGACAGTCCAATAAAAACAATGTAATTTTGTCGCTGGGCTATCTCAGAGAAAAGCAAGTCTGGGGAGCTTGTCTGGGGAGCTTTAGGGAATTTTCCAGGAGGCCCAACTTGGAGTGTTTAGTCAGTGTCCCTTTTAGTGCTGAGGTAGATGGAGTGTATCTTTGCTGTGTGCTGCAGCATCACCAAAGAGAAAAAGGTAGGTGGGAAGATCAGGTGGCCTATCTTGACCTGTTGGGCCCTGACTGAGTTCCCAACACAGAACAAGATGATTTTCTGGGCCCAAGTCATGGGAGATAAGCAGCTGTTTGACAACAGTTACATGCACAATAGATATGGCCAGAATTTTAGTTTTAAACATTACGAAAAATAACCAACAGAATGTGAGTAACAGTTCTGACGTCATGTCAAAGATGTCTATGTATTGTGTTGCAGAGATATCTACTAACTTGCTAGCCCCGTCCCGTCCTGTGATGTAATACCACTTGTGCCATGAGAGGCAATAGTGAGTCACTGTAGCATCCAGTCTGCCCTCAGTCCAACATGAGAGGACGAAGAAGTAGAGCTGCCCCGAGGGCTTGTCAATCAATGCTGCTGCACGAGCTGCTCTCCCTCTTGCTCCTCGACCTCTCGTTCCTCTGCTGCCTCTACTTTTTTTGTCTCCTGCCACAGCTTGATCTTCCCTGTCTCTGACTGGGCAGACTGGCTGTGAAATCGTTGCCGACCGAGGACACGCGAGAGGGTGTAGAGCCGTGAAGCGCCCCCGAAGCGCTGCCCGCTTCCCTTCGGCGCTCATGTTAACCAGTTGACTAACCTAACCGCCCCTTTTTGCTCTGTGCGCCACTAAGATTTGAGCAAGCTTGGTACCCTGCGGAACCTCGGTTAACTTTCCCCTTTTCTGTACTTATATATGATATTGCTATGTGCTAGGCTCGCCTGTATTGAAAAGAAAAACTAATTTTGAAGATGGTTAAAAGATGTTGGGAAGCCTGTAAAAGCGACACTTGATACCCATTATGTAGTCTTCTTCGACACACACATACATATATATTTCATATTTTGATGCATTTCTTACATGTTGATGTGATTGAGGTTGCAAATGGAACATTATCTGTTGATAGTGCCATAAATAATGTGCCATAGATCTACCAGTCCTATTCTTCAAAGTATAGCATACACCCCGAAATGAACACCACAGCATGTGATGTTCAGTAGGGTTCTGGGTTAAACATGCAGAGATGGCTTTTTCTGATGTATATTTACCACTTACTTTTCTGGCAGAATGATCAACCTATATGATAGCCATCTTCATCATATGTTGCTTTTAAGTAGCTGCGAATGTGATAAAAGCATTTAGACAATGGTATTTGTAGGTACCACTGGACCCCATAGATAAATTTGTTCATTGTGTGACTTTAACTGAACCTGAGGTATCCTGCGCTGTGTAGTTTGCTCAAAGCAGATGCACCAAACAGAACTCTGTTTCTTACGGCAGTGACGCGAGGGCCTGCCTAAGATCCCTGCAACCAGGCTTAGTTATTACCAGCAGCTACAACACAAAGTCTGCCAGCTAACTTTACAAGAAACAGGAGCAACAAAGCCTGTTAGTGCCGAGCGGCTAACTCTCTAAGGAGAACAAAGGACGGAGCGACCAGTTTCGTCTGACCTGCACAAAGGGAACACGGCACAGCAAAGACTGCATCGGAACCACAATTCTTCCCCCACCTAGCTCACAATTGACGCCAGCTAACAAAGCAGCCAACAACTCTGCTTCTGTCAGGAAGGGGCTCAGACAGATCATAAACTACAAACCTAAGACTCCCCACTCCATTAACGACTTGCGTCTGGCCAACCAACTGAATGAGTTCTACAGTCGCTTTGAGAGAAAGTGGGACAGTCCTGACACCATCTCCTGTGACTCCATCCACCAGCTCCAGCCCACCAGCTTCCCCTCGCCCTCCTCAGCAGGGGCCTGGGCCTCTCCCCAACTGCCCATCCCAGAAGCATACCCCTCCCCTACCACCACAACGACTCTCTCCATCCTAGAGAAGGACGTCAACAGCCTGTTCAGGAGGCAGAACCTCCACAAAGCAGCCAGGCCAGATTCTGTCTCTCCATCATCCCTGAAGCACTGTGCTGATCAGCTGTCTCCGGTGTTCAAAGACATATTTAACACCTCATTGGAGACATGCCATGTGCCAGCCTGCTTCAAATCCTCCACCATCCTCACCGTCCCCAAAAAAACAAGGACCACAGGACTTAATGACTACAGACCAGTCACCCTGAACTCTGTGGTAATGAAGTCTTTTGAGTGCCTTGTGTTGTCACACCTCAAAGCCATCACAGACCCACTCCTGGACCCCCTGCAGTTCACCTACAGAACCAACAGGTCTGTAGACGATGCAGTAAACATGGCCTTCCACTTCATCCTCCAGCACCTGGATTCCTCAGGAACCTACACCAGGGTCCTGTTTGTGGACATCAGCTTCGCCTTCAACACTATCATCCTGGCTCTGCTGCAGGACAAGCTCTCCCAGCTGAGTGTGCCTGACTTCACCTGTAGGTGGATCACAGACTTCCTGTCCGACAGGAGGCCGCATGTGAGGCTGGGGAAACATGTCTCTGACTCCCGGACCATCAGCACCGGTTCCCCCCAAGGCTGTGTTCTTTCCCCTCTACTCTTCTCCCTGTTCACCAACAGCTGCACCTCCAGTCACCAGTCCGTCTCCTGAAGTTTGACACCACCCATATTGGGCTCATATCTGGTGGGAGTCCGCCTACAGGTGGGAGATTGACCACCTGGTGATCTGGTGCAGTCAAAACAACCTGGAGCTCAACACTCTAAAGACAGTGGACATGGTTGTGGATTACAGGAAGAATCCAGCCCCACCCGCCTCCATCACCATGTGTGACTCCCCATTCGACACCGTGGAGTCCTTCCGCTTCCTGGGCATCATCATCACCCAGGACCTCACCAAGAAAGCCCAGCAGAGGATGTACTTCCTGCCACTTCCTGTACACCGCCATCATCGAGTCCATCCTCACCTCCCCCATCACCATCTGGTACGCTGCTGCCACCGCCAAGGACAAGGGCAGACTGCAGCATTTTTATGCTGCATATCAAGTTGATTGGCTGCAATCTACCTTCCCTCCAGGACCTGTACACCTCCAGGACTCTGAGGCGAGACCCGAGACTCTTATTTTTTAGTTTGATCACACAACACAATGCCACAGATGTCGCAGGTTTTGAGGGAGCATGCAGTTCACATGCTGACTGCAGAAATGTTCACCAGAGCTGTTGCCCGTGAATTGAATGTTCATTGCACTACCATAAACTGTCTCCAACGTCACTTTCGAGAATTTGGCAGTACATCCAACCGACCTCCACATCTGGCTTCTTCATCTGCAAGATCGTCTGAGACCAGCCACCGGACAGCTGATGCAACAGCAGTTGGTGACAGCGTGACTGTACGGCTATTTCCTGGAGGCAGCACGTACCTGTGCAGATCTGGTAAGAATTGAACTTAAAAAAGAATCGGTACAAAAGATTAGTTTGTTAATTTTTTGCCATCAATATCCTTTTCATGGTCATGGACAGGAGGAAAACCAATCTGCGGCATCATGTTATTTTACATTAGTTGTCTCTACTTTCTTATGTTCAAAGAAAAATAGGAGACGCCTTCAGAAACAATGTAACGTCACTTAAAACTTGGTTAGGCAGTAGGAAGTCACATGACATGTAACATGACTTAAAACTTTAAACTTAAAAGTCACTTTTGGTTTCACACGGGACACAACTCCGGTCTCCCATCCTACCACCCCACCTCCTCCTCAAGCGGACTTTGTCGCTCTTTACATTACGTCACCTGATGTCATAAAGGCCTTCTGGCAGCCCTGTGCGTCTAACACAGACGCTAAAGGGTACCTTGTGCATGTTTATATGACGCAGAGGGATGTGACAAAATGACGGTATTTGACACCCTGGGAATGAGAACGGGCTGGAATTGCAGATGAAATTATCATTGGACCAATGCGGCAATGTCAATGTTGTATTCTGGTTGTTGATTGGTTAGGGAGGATGTCCTCCCTTGGAGCATCTGTTATAGTTCAGCCACATCTCTCCTCCTATCCTTGTGTACTCTAGTACTCTAGTCCCTCCTGCTGCTGATCACCTGACGTTCATCACCCAATCAAGCCTCACAGTATATCTACCCGGCTCTATCATACAACCAGCACCAGATTGTCTCAGTGCACCACTGCGGTACCTTTGCTGCGGCCTAAACGCTCGACTCCGTTAAGTCTTTCTTGGTTTGTTTTTTTGTTTTGTTTTTTTTGGCTCCTGTGTGACCTTGTCTGTCTCTGCTGCTACCCGAGCCATCTCCACAACACTCTCTCACCGCCTCCGCCCTCTGAGCCGCGTCGGACAGTTTCCCCACTGGCTCCAACGGACTACACCTGCCTCGCCCGCTCTGGAGGAGCATTCCTCTACCAGTGATCTTTTGTCATATTTTCCTCTAACGATCCAGTTCTCCCCCTCGCTGTGTCCTGCCTTTGGGTCTTTTGGATCGTGAAACACAACAGCATCATTTCACGTGTTTTGGCCAATAACAGATTAGCAGGAAAATAAATGAAGTACATTGAGTTGATTTATACCATGGTCTGGGTGAATACTCGATTCTGATTGGCTGCAGGGTGTACATTAACTGCTGACAAATGAACACCTACTAAGTAGCTCCAATGAAACTGTCTGTTCACCGTTCTAAATTAATGCACTGCTTCAATTGCGGCGGACAGTAAATTAGGCTGCACGTCTGACGGTTCTGGCCCTGCGACGTCCATTAATTCCTGTTATTACACGGCTTTGTTGAATACTCGATTCTGATTGGTCAACTACGGCATTCTACGCTCTGTTATTTCTGAAGAGCAGACCACTGCTATGAATAACAGACCGTTACTGTGGACGCAGTTCTGATCGTAGACTCTCGAGTCCAATCATATCAATCCGCAGAAAGAAGTCCTGTGGCAAAAAACCCCAAACATTTTAAAATAATTTCTATACCAATTAAATCAATGTTTGGTGTCAAATTATTGATTTCTTTAGTAAGTATCCGTGCAATAAGCGGGATAATGTATAGCGAACCGGCCATCCCTTACACACTGGACACCTCGTCCCTTAGATACAAGATCCCGCCCTAACGAGCAGGAGCCCGTCCTCCTCTGCCTCGCACCACCACTTCACACAGACTGCCGTTCCCCCCTTGCCTGTCCTGCAAGTGTCACTGTTGAAGCATTTTAATCAGAATTTCGATAATGGATTTTTCTAAATAAGATAGAAAAAGGATTTTAGAAATTATGCTGAGATTTTGTTTCTTTCAACCGGTTGCTCTTTTTAAAAATATTTTTATCTCCCTCTTGCCTCTCAAAAATAAAAGGCAAAAGGCAGCAACCTCCGCTGCCTCTATGGACCAGCATGCTCTGAATTTTCACCATGAAGTTGTGTTTTGATATTTGTCTTTTCACCTTTTGGATGTTTGGAGGAAATCAAATCCCCTCAGAGGCTCCCAGAGGGGAATGTTACAGTCCAAGAAACAAAGACAGAAATAAATTAATATTAATATCTCTTTAAATTAATAATTTGCCAAACATAGACAAAGAAAATGTCATGTAGTGTTGGGCCAGGAGGTTTAGTCTTTACTAGGTGTGGATAAGAACAAAGCAATAATGAAATTAATGAATGTGTTAATGTAGTAATGTAATGTTGTAGTTTGCACCATTGTTTTATTTTGCATTCATCTGCAGCCATGAAGAGCTCCAGAGTGTTGAAGCTGTATTTTTTATAAACCATATAACATCTGCAGTATCAGGTTTTTATGGTGAAGCTGTTACCCCATAAAATATGTTCAATGTAACCAAAGATAAGAGGATAAGCCGCCAAAACTGTGAATTATATCCTCATGTATCAGTCGAAGATCAAATATAACTGTAATAAAACAAAATGTTGTGGGGAGGACAATGGCTAATCAACTGGTCATTACAGCCATTCTGAAAAAGCGCCCATGTTGATAAGATTCCTCAGAATGTGCTTTTAAACTCACCACCTGGTTACAGGTGTGAAACGTGGTGTAAATACTTTTACAGCCATGTTCAGTCACTGCCGAAATTGATAAGCACAACAAAGTCTTATGGTGGAGTCATGAACTCTGACCTTAACTGAGGCGAGTGAGGCCTGCAGTTCTTTGGATGTTGTTGTGGGGTCTCTGAACGGCTGAAGAACAAAATGAAGACTTTGGAGTGGCCTAGTCAAAGTCCTGACCTGAATCCTATTGAGATGCTGTGGCATGACCTTAAAAAGGCAGTTCATGCTCAAAAACCATCCAATGTGGCTGAATTACAACAATTCTGCAAAGATGAGTGGGCCAAAATTCCTCCACAGCGCTGTAAAAGACTCATTGCAAGTTATCGCAAACGCTTGATTGCAGTTGTTGCTGCTAAGGGTGGAGCAACCAATTATTAGGTTTAGGGGGCAATCACTTTCTCACACAGGGCCATGCAGGTTTAGATTTTGTTTTCCCTTAATAATAACAACCTTCATTTAAAAACTGCATTTTGTGTTTACTTGTGTTATCTTTGACTAATATTTAAATTTGTTTGATGATAGGAAACATTTAAGTGTGCCACTGTATAAAGTTGTGTTTTTGTGCAGTAATCCAGTCGTCAGTGAGGCCCGGCCCGCCGCCTTCTCGTCTTTCTGCCACAGGCGGACTACGCACGTGAGCAAAGCAGCAGATGTTCAAGCAGGTGACGTCCTAACTGAAGACCCGCCTTGATGAGAGCTCTGACAGATTACATTTTCATGTCGACCCCAAAAGCGTGGTGACAAGTAAATGTAAACGCAAAGACTGGGGGCGCTGTTTCATTTGCTGCATTTGAATATTGTCCACTGTACAGCAGGTTACAACTTTAAAAAATTAAATCTCAAACAGCTTTTCCATTTTCATTTTAATATAGTCATAGAACGCCCACACAAGTATGTGAAAATGAAAATTAGATTATTGCATTTTCATTTTTACTCAAATAACACATACACATGTGGAAAGTGATAATGCTATAGTGGAATTACATTTTAATTTTCAAGTTTACATTATCATTTTAACATCGTCCCGTATACGCTTCCATATGGATGCTTGCTTCTTATTTAATTGTCAAGAAGCAAAAATGCAGATAACTTGAGAGATTAAAATGATGAAATAATTTTGACTCTATGCCAAGCCGTTTTTCGAGGACGTAAACTTCTTGATGACTTCATTATATGTGATATATTTTTTTATAATTTAATTTAAGTTTAAAAATTCAGATACATAATTTCAACATAAAACAAAATCAGTGCTAGAAATTCAGTGGGACAAAATCTGGTGAAACAGGTTTGCCTCCATAAGAAGTTTGATCTCCGCTGCCAAATACTTTTTTTTGCATGAATCAATACTTCATTAATTAAAACAATTAGTAACTATAATAAATAAATGTGTAATAATATGAAACATGTCTTCATAGTGTTACTGGCAAAGTCATTGCAGCTGCCTTTGTCTTTTTCTAATCAAAGTTTATTTAGTATGTAATGAAAGCCCTGGAAGAGGCTTAGACAATAAACTATTGGTTATTCAGGTGCAGTGAAGATAAGTGTGCAAATGTTTTGATCTCATTAACACACACAATTTGCACTGCGGTAGTGCTTTTTCATGTTTAATATCTGCTAATATTGATAAGACTCCTTAGAATAGGTGTGATTACCTGTCTACGCCCTTCCAGAGTTCCTCAGAACAGAACAATAACCACAGTGACTCGTATTACCTAAGCATGTGTTATTGCTTCAGACAGTCGAAGTCCATGGTGAAGTTTAACTTCGCAGACTTGATAAAACCGCTAGAAAAATCAGTTTGGGTGGAGACTGAGGATTCACTCCATTGCTCTCTGTCTCTCTGTACTACAGGAAGTGCCAGTGGCCTTTGAAAGTTTCCTGTCACCATGAAGTTGTGGTTTGATATTTGTCTTTTCACCTTTTGGATGTTTGACGAAAATCAAATCCATCTGAGCCTCCCAGAGGGGAACGTTACAGTCCAAGAACCGAAGACAGAAATAAATTAATGTTAATATCTCAAGGCCCACATTATCAGAGTTGAAATTATTATTATCTGAATCGAGGATCTAAGGACAGAAGGTGCTGCATGCTGTACAGACTTAAATATAAAACAATAATAAAATAAAATGGGCTTAAAATAAGGGGATTTGGCAAAAAAACAGACAAAGAAAATGGCGTGTAGTGGTGGGCCAGGAGGTTTAGTCTTTACCAGGTGTGGACGACAGATTACTGAAGCTTCTGGGATCTTCCTTTTGTTTGTCTATAATAATAATAATAATAATAATAAAACTTTATTTATAGAGCACTTATCAAAACAAAGTACAAAGTGCTTCACAACAAGGGAAATAAAATACCACAGTGAATGATGAAATATATAGAGATAAAATACATAAAATACACAAAAGCAATAAAATAAACAGTAAAATAAACAACCAGTTCAGGTAAAATCAGGATCTGCTTTCAGATAAAAATGTGTTTTGAGAAGAGACTTAAACGAAGACACTGACTCAGACAACCTAATGTCTTCGGGCAGGTTGTTCCAGAGCCTCGGGGCCCTGATAGCAAAAGCTCTGTCCCCCTTAGTTTCCATCCTGGACTCAGGAACAGACAGGAGACCCCTGCCCGAAGATCTCAGACTACGTGAAGGTTCATAAGGGATTACAGGGTCTAAAATATAGTCTGGGGCCAGGCCATGAAGAGCCTTAAAAGTAATCAACAAGATCTTAAAATCAATCCTGAAACCAACAGGAAGCCGATGTAAAGAGGCTGAACCAGGTGTAATGTGGTCGCACCTCTCGGTCCTAGTTTACAGCCGAGCAGCTGAGTCCTGTACAGTCTGCAGTTGTGTCAAAGTTTTTAGATTAAGACAAGTGAACAGGCTGTTACAGTAATCGAGGCGTGAGGAGATAAAAGCATGTACAACAGTTTCTGCATCACTAAGATTTAGAATAGATCGTATTTTTGCATTTTGATTTCAGTTTTATTTGAGTTGAGCTGAAGAAAATTTATCAACATCCAATTTTTTATGTCAGACAGGCAGTCCTGCAGAGAACTCAGCGTACTAAGGTCAGTGGGCTTGACAGAGAGGCACAACTGTGTGTCATCCGCATACAATGAAAAGAAATACCATGTCTGCGGATGACATCACCCAAAGGAAGCATGTATAAGGAGAACAGTATTGGTCCCAGAATTGAACCTTGGGGCACACCATACTTGATATGGGAAAAGGATGACATGAAGTTATTAATGCTGACACAGAATTTCCTATTGGACAGATAAGATGCGAACCAGTCTAGTGCAGTGCCAGATATGCCCACCCAGTGCCTCAGTCTATCTAAAAGAATGCCATGATCAATTGTATCAAAGGCAGCACTTAAGTCCAACAGCACAAGAATTGAACACATGCCTGCATCTCCATTCATTAAAAGGTCATTAGTGACTTTGAGAAGGACTGTCGCAGTGCTGTGGTGTTGACGAAAGCCAAATTGTAACTTTTCAAAGGTATTATTGTTTTCCACAGCAGCAAGAAGCTGCTTAGATACAAGTTCTTCGAGAATCTCTGAAATAAAAGGCAATAGTTATCCAGGAGCGTGGGATCAAGCCCAGGTTTTTTTAGGACTGGCTGGACACAAGCTGTTTTAAAGAAATCAGGGACGCAGCCAGTAGACAGCGAGCTGTTAAAGATAATTTGTAAAAGGGGCGCAATACAATCCATAACTTCCAATAGAAACCTAGTTGGGATTTTGTCCAGAGGGCTGGAGGAAACTCTCATAAGAGACATGATGTCTGCGAGTTCAGGCAGAGTAACAGCAGAAAAATTGCTCAAAGAATCCCTGAGCGGGTGATCCACATCTAAAAAGGCAGGGTTGGGGGTGATATCAGATCATATTAACTCCACCTTTCCAGCAAAGTGTAAAAGAAACTTTTCACAATCAGCATCACACTCAGCAGGGGCACAAGGAGAGGCAGTGTTAACTAACTGATCCACAGTCTTAAATAGGAATCTGGGGTTGTGCTGATGGGCAGAAATAAGTGCAGAGAAATGACATGTTCTTGCATCCTTCACCATCCTATTATAAAGGCGTAATAACTCTTTCATGGCCACAAAGTGGACCTGGAGACCTGATTTCTTCCATCTGCGTTCTGCTCTTCTGCATTTCTTTTTACAGCTTCGAATACTGTCATTTAACCATGGCTGTTTTCTAGTCTTTGAGTTTGGTCTATTTTTCAAAGGAGCTATGAGATCTAAGGTTGAAGAACACAGGTAGTTAAAATAATCAACCAAATCGTTGGTGTTGGAGGAATCGGGAAACACACTGCCAGGAGAATTGAACAGTGTACAAAATTGTAAGGCACTATGCTCATTAAGGACGCGTGTGTACTTAGAGCGGGATAAGACAGTACTAGCAGCCTCTAATTCGCAGTTAAAAACAATGCAGAAGTGATCAGATACAAACATGTCCCTGATTTCCACAGATGGGATTTTCAGGCCCAGACTAAAAACTAGGTCTAAGGTGTGGCCACGGGAATGAGTTTGGCCAGACACATGTTGTTGAAAGTTGAAAGAGTTATATTTAAAATATCAGAAGCAAGGGCATTAGAGGAGTCATCAACATGAACATTAAAATCACCACAAAGAAGAATTCTATCATAATTTAACAGAAGACTGGATAAAAACTCAGGGAGTTCCAACAAGAAGGAGCCAGATGGTTTAGGGGGGCAATAAATAATAGCAAATATGACCGGGAGGGGGCCACCAAGTTTAAACATGAGCACTTCAAAGGAGGAAAAATCATTGCAAGCTATGAGGTCACACTTAAAATGCTTCCTATAGACAGTAATGAAGCCCCCACCTCGACCACAGACCCTAGGGCGACTAAAGCAGTCATAATCTGGAGGGCACACTTCAGCCAGCTGACTGTGATCACCAGGATGTAACCAGGATTCAGTTAAAAGCAGAAAATCTAAATCAGTAGAAGAGATAAAATCATTTAAAATAAACGTTTTGTTAGAGGGGGATCTTACATTGAGAAGAGCCATCTTAAAAAGTCTGTGCTGCTTCAGATTTGAGGTTGAGACTGGTGGTAGGGTTCTGGCCCGGATCTTTATTAAGTTATTATTATTGCTGTGTCAGCTGTGTCTGTTACGCATTAAGGACCTATCCGAAATTACCACAGGAATGTTAAAGGTGGCACTAGAGGGATCCAGGCTCCAGATAGCAGCACTATGATCAGTCCACGAGGGGGAGGTAGTGACAGCAGAGGGTGCATGGCAGTTTATGGTGGGCAGAGAAGAGGAAGAGCGAGGGGAAACAGGTGATGTAAATAGTCAACTACGTGAGGAGGACAGCACAGCGTTCTGCAGGTTAGCCGCCAGCATGCGACTACCTGACTTGTTTGGGTGAAGACCATCTCGTGCAAACAAGGAAGAACGATCCCAGAATAAGTTACAGTTGTGAATAAAACCAACGTCACAGGTGCTGCAGACAGACTGGAGCCAGGTGTGAAGGCTGAGGATCCTGCTAAAACGGCCAATTCCCCAACCCAGTGTAGGAATTGGACCAGAAATGAAAGCATGCTTTCTGGTGCTGTTGAGCAGGTCGAAGAGGCAGATGAAGTCTGCTTTCATCAGCTCTGATTGCTGACGGGCGAGTTCCATCAGCCGTCCCTGGGATAGCTGTGGCCGGGGACTCCTGCGGCGAGGGGGCGGCGTCCTCCTTAGCAGAGGAATTCTCTGCCGTCTCAGGACGAATGAGAACTCCAGAGCTTCTCCTGATCACGGCCTCTTTCAGTAACTTGCGGCGAGAGGAGGAGGAAGACTTGACCGCTGGAAAAAGGGAGCGTCCCTCCAGTGGAGGAAAGTCCTGCGTATCCAGGATGTCAAACCTGTTGGCCAGCAGGAGGTCCCGATGTGAAGGTGGAGGAGGCAGGTGCTTTGCACCATGTCTGTCCTTACAGGCTACAGTCCAGTGCTCCGGTTGGCATGGAGTCGAACTCACCAGGGCCTTCTCACCACCCCCGCCGGCGAGTGACCATGCATCCACTGGGGCTCGGCACGGAGTTGAAATGTCCATTGCTTCGGGCTTTGCACCCATGAGGAGCCATGGATCTTCAGGCTTAGCTGAAACGGCTTCATGCCCCGGGGCGCCAGTGATGATGGAGCCGAGCCACGGAAGAGTGGGATCATTGTCCAGTGCGGGAGTGGAGCAGTCCGGGGAGTGAGAGGGGATGGTCGCAGTCCGGCTTGCGCAGCCAGAGGAGCTGAGGACCGCCAGGTGTTTTGCCTGGGCCGAGGCGACAGTAGAAAACTCCAAGAAGAGCTTGTCTCTTTCTCTGAGAAAGAGACAAGACAGGCGATACTTTTCCTCAGCTTTGAGACGGTAAGGTGACAAGATCCACACTCAGCCATCAGGCTATCATGTAGTCCGTGAGAGTGCTTCGAAACTTAAAGTCCACAGTTAAGTCCATAAAAGTGCTACAAGCTTAAGATCCTTGGTAAAAGCGACCGGCTAGCCTAGCTGCCAGGCTAAAAACAAACCTAGCTAAGCTAGCAGCAGTGGAGGCAGTCCGGTAAACCACGTTGAGTTGCAGCCAGCTTAAAATCACTTAAGATCCACATGTCCGATGACTGAAAACCTTTTCCAAGTTAAAACATATAGGTAAAGCAGTGTCCAGGAAAACAGTGTAGCGTAGAAAACTTGGCTTAAAAACTCGATAAAATATCAATTTATGATGGTTTAAGACGAAGTTTCTAGCGACACTTCTGCCGGGTACACAGTTATGCTAGCAGCTCAGTGAGGCCTTAGGCATACCAGTGCCTTGAGCTAAGTGCTAACATCAGCATGCTAACATGCTCACAGTGACAATGCTAACATGTCGATGTTTAGCAGGCATAGTGTTTACCATGTTCACTATCTTAGTTTAGTTTAATTAGCTTTAAACACAAAGCTGAGGCTGATGGGGACGTCAGCAGCTCTGCAGGTATTTGGTCAGAAACCAAAGTGTTGGACACGTTAACATGTCGACCTGATGGTGGCGCTAGATGGAAAGTCAGAGGATCAGCAGAGTTATTACAGTTCATCCTGAGGGGAGCATGAACGATGAAGCACGTTTCATCACAGTCCAGCAGCTGCTGATGTTTCAGTCTGGATCAAAGTCATGGACATTAACATCCACAGAGCCATGCTGCTAGCATCCCTAAAAACACTGTATGGGAACGCCATATGACCAAATCACAGAGTAACGTAGGCAGTGCAGAGGTCACAGGATCTCGTATGTCCCATGTCACACCTGTAGTTCGGCTCATGTGGGCCAAGGGAAAAAATATCCATTGTCTCCTTTAGGTCTCCATTTCATGATCACGTGAATTTAATTCAAACAAACCAAGAGGAGTGAACATCAAGTCATGTGGACAAACCGAGAATTGTGCCAGAACTGTGAATTATATCTTCATGTATCAAGATCAAATATAATTAATAAAACAAAATGTTCCAGAGAGGACGATGGTTAATCTACTGGTCATTACAGCCCATTCTGGATCAGCGCCCATCTTGATAAGATTCCTCAGAACGTGCTTTTAAACTCACCACCTGGTTACAGGATAACTTCTTAGAGTCATTCTCTTCACTGCCAAAATAGATAAGCCGAAATTTAAAAGCCAAAAACCCCAGTCAGAGTCAGTAGGAGTCATCCTCTGAAACACAACAACATATTTATTACTTTGGGGTTGTTTGTTGGTCCACGTTTGAGCCACGTGATTCTGCAGGAGAACCCGTCCAAACAGTTTTAATTTGTCATTTACCGTCTTCATGCCAACAACGTGTCTGCGACAAAGTTCGCATCACCGTCTCCCTTTTAACACAGAGGCCATGTTTCTGCTTTAAAGTCAGCCAGTTCTGTATCAAAACATCATCCACGCTGTGATAGCCTAAGTGGTGTTAAAGAGTCGGCTAGCCGCCCCCATCTCCTCAGGTGTGCTTCCGAGTGACATTTTAATGTCATGATATCAAGAATTGGGTTGCATCCGTATCATTTCAATCTCCGTATCTATCCTTTCAAACTCAATTTAAGATTTGTGCAAGGACACTGCTGAGAGTAGTAGGCTAGGCTACACAAACAGGAAATGACACTGAACTGTCGCCAGACACTTGGGTTCTGTCCAATCACAAACAAGAAGTGTTGTCCCTCCTATTCCGTAATCTTAAATGTCTGTCCGTCCACGGGTCCACTGCAGACAGGAGCTGCTGACTGCTGGTTCGGCTGCTCTGATGGGACAGTTTGACTGCATGTGAACAGATTCAGGCTGAACAAACGGGGCTGTAAAGAGAACAGCAGCACCGACCTGCAGCTGACATCACAGCAGACCATCTGATGAGCTTTGACGGGGTCTCGCTCTCCTGATGGCTTTAATGCTTTCTGTATGTTAGGGTTAGCGCGTTTCCATCTATCTGATTAGCAGAAATATTTTTGTTCCATGTTCCAGAGATTTGTTTTGTTATTGTTTAAGAGGATCACAGTCACACAGCTCACATCTCAAACCCGATATAGCTTCTACTTTTCCATACTCTGCTCGTGTTGAGCAGATTCAGTGTGTTTTACTGTTTCAGGAGTAAAAGCTGGGTCCCTAACTCTGCACACAACTGTCGGCACGGGAAACAGAATATGGCTACTACCTGCTTGCTGTTCTGAAATATTCGAAGCTAAACGCTTGAGTCTGTTCACCCAAAGCAGTTTTAGGAGACTCCGGCAACAACGGTTGTGCAGGAGCGCCATCCTTAGTCCCCAAGTCAGAGGGGCAGCAGGTGTTAGCATCTTTATCCGCTTGAGTGCTCACTTGCGTGGGAGGCTCAGCCTCCGTGGGCTGGCCCTCGTTTGAAGCAGTTAGAGTCAGAGATTCTGTCTCGACTTCGTGTTCTCCGTGATTGTTCATTTCTTCTCGTTGTTGTGCCTTATCGGTGACTGCAGTAGGCTTTCACAGCTAGCTTCAGCTTTTGTGCACGACGTAAAGGAAGTGACGAGGTAGCCTTGGTTACCACATATCAATATTTAAAATAAATAAATAATATCTTAAAATTTGTTTGGAGTTTTAAAGTTTGCCAGTAGTATACTGTTCAAAAAATCAAATTTTATTGAAGGTTAATCTTTAAAATTTTAACATTTATTCAGTGATCATTTTGGAGAAGCTAAGCTAGCTTCCCCTAGCCTCTTAATAGCGCCGCCTATGAGCTCTTCTCATGGAAAAACCGTAAAGATCCACTTTATCTGACGCGCCACAGTGTCAGAATAAACTCCAGAGTGTGTGTTCATGGTGATGAAGGAACATGTCACCCAGTGCAACAGTGCGGCTCACGGATGAGTTTTAATAGTTTCTGGACGACAGTGGAGGAAGAAGATCCATCAGCTGTGATTCACACACAACACTCTGTGTTAGCAGATACTGCTGGTTTGGGTCAAGAAGAAAAATAGCTAACAGCTAGTGTGGATATGAAAACTTGGGCTGTGTTATTATGATTGATAGCTTGTGCTTGTTGCGGGACCGAGCTTGGAACCCAGAAGCAGGACACACGGACAGAGCAGATAAAGTTTCGAACAGATTTATTATAATGATTGTCAAGGGAGTATGAAGTGTCCGGCGTAGTTCGTGGCCGTTCCGCGGACTTGACTGGATCAGGTCGGAGACTGGATGGCGGCTCTTCGAGCTGAGATAAAGGGAGCTGGTTCTGGGCTGGCCTGGCGGTGGACCCGTGAAGCCTGGTACTGGGGTCTGGTGGTCGGGGTCTGGGAGTCTCGGGGATCCGAGGACAGACAGGAACGGTGATCACCGGCAGAGCGCGAATCTGTGACAGAGACAGACGAGGTTACCATCAAGGTAAGAACTGAAACGCGTAAATAGTTCGCTTACATGCGGAGGCCGTTTCGTGTTGTGCGTACACAGGTACGAGGACGATCTGGCGCTGGTAGCGTGGACGAACCCAGTAGATAAATGGTGGTAGTTGATGATGATGGAAATCAGGTGAGATCGATGAGCCAGCCCAGAACACAGACACACACACACACTTACACAGACAACAACACAAGGGAGGGCAGATACTCAAGAGGATCAGGCGGCATAGTGGCTACCTATGACAGTGCTGTGCACACCCTGTATGTAAGATGTTTTTCCCTGTGTAGTCTAACTCATGCAACCTCTCAGGCCAGCCGCTGTTCTGCACCATAGACCTAACTAACTAACAGTTAGATAAGAGAAAGCAGGGGAAGGTACAAACCAAGGTCAGATATTAACAGAGGTGCACTGAGAGAATGCTGAATGTTGTGCGACAGGGTGTGGCTTTAACATATAATCAACTGCTTTGTGCCTTAAACTTCAGACACGACTGGGGAGCCGTAGATTCAAGACGGTGAGCATGTTGTGTCTCCAGGTATATCTGTATAGTTTGTTTGTTTGTGTGGAAATAAATACTTGTGAAAGACAGTTGTAGGTCTCGTGTGGATCCCTTCTCATGAACCAAATCGGAGAGAGGTTGGCGTACCTCGACACTAGCCAATCTCTTGGCTTAGAGATTTAGTTGGTTTCATGCTGTTTCAGAGGCTTTTCCACCCTGATCGAACTCTTTATATGTATCAGCAGATACCCTGAGCCCAGTACCTGTCTGTCTGACAGTCAGTGAAAACAGCACGACAGCAAACAGTTCAGGATGGTCCGTCCATTCAGTCTCTGGAAGTTTGAGCGTCGCTGCCACCTGCTGGTGGATCCAGGCTTCACACCTGCACTACAGGTAAGAGGAGCTGTCCCTTTAACATTCAGCACCCAGATTTGAATATTTACACCATCGGTCTGATGAAGTCAGAGCTGCGCCCACATGAACAGGACAAGCTCTTATCTAATCAGGTACAGCGTTGGGCTTCAGGACTCCACTGGGTTTATTATTTGACATCTGAGTGAAATATACGTTTTACTCCACTCATTTTCTAATTTTACATTCAAACATACAAACAGCAAGACCGCACTGAGCTTTGCCATCCGGCCCTCGCCTACCGAATACAGGATTTACTTGTAATTGAGTGTTTTTCCATCAAGGAGCCGAACTTCTTCGATCACTGTAAAAGACTATGAGAGAGGAAAAAGACCAACAGAGTCGTTTAAAAGAGTTTTAATAGTAAAACACTTTTAAAAACATGTCAACACATCGAAACCACCCAACTGCCACCACCACAATCACACGTGCACCATCATGGTCTGAACCGGGACCCAGGTACACCCCCACCACACAGAGCTACAGGCGGAGGAGCCACGGTCTGCTGCCATGATGAAGATCTCCTCGCTGAAGCTGGAACATAGAGACAGTTTAAGGAAAATGTTGTTAAAGGCGGGTTGAATGTTTGTCATGTTTAAGAATAGATCCTGAACACTGAAGTCTGACTAACACCACAAATTGCCCCAACATTAAAAAGTTGCATATGCCAAATGTCACTTAGAAATCTTCCAATTTAAAGTGTCTGGAAAGGCTGTAATGTGTCAGGAGCACAGCAGTCTGTGTTGGTGCGTTCAGGATCACTATGGAAATATGTTGTATATATTTTTTTTAATCCTGTTTCACACTTCATGCTTTTATACATAACACTTCTATAGTTAGTTTTATTTCGTGTTCCTGCACGTCCATGTTTCATGTTGGACTGAATCTTTCTGTAGTGTTTTGTTTGTGTATTTGTGGGCGAACACTTGGACCAGTGTGTTGAGTGTTTATGACAGAATGAAAACCAAAGTGTTCTGCCTTCATTGATCCGTTAGAGAAGTCTGTGTGTTTTCTCCTGCGACCGCCAGAGGGCAGCGTTTCATTAACCAGCTGCACGCTGAGCTTCAGAGCAGCCATCAGCTCACATGTGACTAATAACATTTAGGCCTTTCACACTGCATGTTGTTAGAAAACCCCGGGATAAGAGTTGACCCTGGAATAACTTCTCACACACACACACACACACACACACACACCTTGTTAAAACATTTGTATTAATCCAACATTTATTAACTATTTCTATTTAAATGACTTAAAGGTGCTATAATCAATATGTTTATATTTGAAAGGGGTCTCTCATAGTGACGACTCAGTTATCAGCCAACTGTGCAGTTCCTCTTAGCTCTCCGGAGCATTTTAGCTCATTGTTTTGGTTTTACGGTCTGTAACTTTACTGCTCTGGTTCGGTCTCGCAGCTCTCATCAGCATCATTGCCAGACGCAGCAGGAAGCTGTTTGCAGCTACAAAGCTCTGAAAACCTTCAGCAGAAGCTGAATCAAAATAATATATATGAATCAAATAATATAATACATTTTATTAACCAAGCAAAACAACGAAAAATAGTCTGATAATAACCTCATAATGTAACCAGACTGTATAACATACAATATTATGTGTAATATGTCTATTTATGAAAAATATAAATCAAGTGACAACTTAAATGTACAATAACAAAAAAAACCAGCCCTTTAAACCTCATGTAGTTAAGACCCTAGACATAACGGCCAGATACAGTTCAATATTAATGTACAATAAAGTCCATA
>NW_025322569.1:7500-27660 GCF_020085105.1 Siniperca chuatsi | reverse complement strand
CACTTATAATTTACCAATTTCAGAAGAGATTGTCTAAGATTTGACCTTATCTACTAAACAGGAATACAGTCAGCCCGGTTTTGTGGAGAAACAGTCTAAAGACGTTTGAACTCAGAAGACAATTTGTTGATGGAGTAATCCTTTAAGATGCAGCTGAATTAGCTCAAATGGTAGAACGCTCACTTAGCTTGTGATGAATAGTGCAAGACGTATACAGAATAAATACAAATACTTCAAACTCCATAAAGTTAAAGGCATCAAAAACTTTACTCCAGTAAAAGTATTATCATGGACGAGATTGTTTAAGATTTGACCATATGTACTAAACGTCCCTCCTTTATATATAAATGACTCTCTCCACATTCACAAGAGGATTATTTCCACGTTGAAGGATAGTTCGTTTAAATATCGCAAATGTCCATTATAAACATAACGGGAACCTGTGGTTCCCTCCACACCCAGGGGTGTGTGGAGATGGAAGGACAGCCGAGGACAGACACTCAGCTGTGGGTACGGGCCCCACCAACCTCCTTCCCTCCCTCTGGTTGAAAAGTTTTTATGTGGAATTCAGTCAGTCAAGTTTTGTGGAGAAACAGTCTAAAAATGTTTGAACTCGTCTGCCTTCTAAGGACACAAACATCACAGAAGAGCCACATTCGAAGACTGCAGGAGGGGGTGACTGATAGTCTGAAGACAGGGGATGAAGATCAGTGACATTCAACTGCAGTCTGTCTTCTGGGTACAGAACCAAAATAAAGAGCTAAATGATTCAGAGTTTGGTGTAAATTCTCTGTGAGAATAAGTAAACCATCAAGTAAACCATACTTGAATAATTGTGCAATATTCTGTGTATTACTAAAATTGATATTATTCATACCTCCATTACTGCTGTGCAATATCTTAATAATCTCAATAAGCTACACTTAACTCGACAGTACATGCACCTCTGCTTATTACTTATTTTATTACATTGTATTATTATACTGTATTATCATCATCAACCGGTAAACCCACTTGGTACTTCACACTTATTTTATTTTATACTTATACCCACCTGGTACTTCATTTATTTTCTGACCTGTTTTACAGTGTATCATATTGTTTGCTAGTACTTCCTCCTGTGTGCACTGACGTAAAGACGAGCTGCTGTAACAAAGAGTTTCCCTTCAGGATCAATAAAGTATTTCTGATTCTGATAAACAAGCTAATTATAACTTTACTACTAATTGAAATATGTACAACAGTGGCTGCCTGTCAGTGTGGACGAGTTAAACGTGCAGTCAGGATGCTTGTAGGCGTATGTGCCCCTCGTGGACATGAGCAGATGTCCAAAGTATAATTTGGGCTGTAGTCAAACTTTACATGTGATTTTGTTTTTGTCAGTTTTGCTAAAGTCACAGAGTATTAACACCAAATTATTATTATAATTAGTGGTTATGTTATACTTAGCTTGTTTACAAGTCACAAAGAATTAACACCAAACTCTGCATTTTAACACCTCTTTCAGCTCATTGTTTGAATTCTCCAGCCAGAAGAAGGATGTTTGGGAGTCTCTGCTCTCAGATCAGACAGTGGAGAGAAGAAAGGGTTAAAAGTCTACTGGAGAATGCGGGCATCGATCCCGCTACCTCTCGCATGCTAAGCGAGCACTCTACCATTTGAGCTAATTCCCCTGTGAAGAAAGACATGTGCCTAACTCGCCCAGTCCCTCCGCCTCCATGACATGCCTTTCCAGACTTTCCAGGCCTATCAAAAGCTTTTTGTAGTTTCTGAAAACTTTGTAACTTTGTTTTGTGCCTCCCCGCCCCCCAGTATAAAACTATATACATATTTTCCAGTGATGGAAAGTTACTAAGTACATTTACTTTACTTGAGTATTTTCATTTTCTACTGCTGCATACTTCTTTATACTACTTTAAACTGCATCTGGTTCTCATTCTCCTTCCTCACTCTTTTTCTCCTGGCAGTCAGTATATTGAGAATTTCAGTTTCAGAATAAAACTCTCTAGAAACTCTGAATATTTGGAGTTAAGTGATGTGAGAAAGCTTCAAAAGGCAGTAAAAGGTGGTCGAAATGCTGTGTTCATGTTCAGAGTAACAGCAAAAGCAAACAGCATGGGTTGTTGTCTCTTTAAGAACCTCTGACCCCTTCCCCCGGGATCCCCCCTCTGAGGGGCGGGGTTTCACAGCTTTACTTCACTCCCATTGGACAGAAGATGACTGTCACTCTGCAGCTGTGCTCTGATTGGTTGGGAGAAAGATTTCCTGTGTTGATTCAAAGAAAGGGGGAGAGAGGAGGAGAGGAAGAGAAGTTTGTAACGGAGAGAGGACAGAAAGAGGGAAACAGAGGGAGATGAAGAAGTAAATGTGTTTTAGAACAGAGTGGAGGAAATGAGATGTTGTTTACTGTGAACCGATAGAGTTAGAGAGGAGGAGGAGGAGGGAGGACATGCAGGATGTTACCCAGCAGCCCCGTGTGGTCTCTGGGGTCGAGGACTGTTAGACTGAACTGACTGCTGTGAGTACACAAACACCTATCTGTCTAAACCACACTAACTCGCAGCAGGTTTTCAGTCTGTAGTGTGTTCACACTGGAAAAGTGACCAAGTGAAGTATCATGAAGTACTGAAAGATGTCAGTCAGCAAATCCATTTGTTTTTTGAGCAACGCAAAGGAAATAGAGGAGCTGCTCACAGCTGGAAAACATAAAAACTAATGGTGGACGGTGGTGAAACAGCTCCAAGAAGAAACAAACTGTATTAAGTGTATATAGAAACATACTGTACTCTGTTAGCAGGTAGTGTGGATTTGAGATGTGTGGACCTTTTAATCATGGCAGCATCAGTCAGTCAGTCCTCCACTTCTGTTCAGACTGGAATATTTCTGCTGGACTGTGATGAGACGTGCTTCATCGTTCATGCTCCCCTCAGGATGAACTGTAAGAACTCTGCTGATCCTCTGACTTTCCATCTAGCGCCACCATCAGGTCGACATGTTAACGTGTCCGACACTTTGGTTTCTGACCAAACACCTGCAGAGCCGATGGCGCTCCCATCAGCCTCAGCTGCACTCTGTGTTTACTGCTAATCAGCTAATGTTAGCATGCTAACAGGCTAAACTAAGAATGATGAACATGGTGAATATTATACCTGCTAAACATCAGCATGTTAGCATTTTCATTGTGAGCATGTTAGCATGCTGATGTTAGCATTTAGCTCAAAGTAAAGCCTCACAGAGCTGCTAGCATGGCTGCAGACTATTTTAGTCTTGTTGTTATAAACGTTCAAGAGGAAAATAACATTCTAGTTGCAAAACTCTTGATTGCTTTAAGATTAGTTTGCCTTGTTGACTCATGTGCCACATCCTGAGGCTGATTTATAGTTTCTTGCTGCGTTGATGTCATATTGTAAAGACAGTAATTACAAGCTGCTGAATGGGGACAAAATAGTCAGATATCTGTCACCCTAATCAGCCTAATCATTCATTTCAGTCAGACCACTGCAGTGATAAAACTCAGTCGTCTGCAAGAAAGTTGAACCTGGTGACTTTTGCTACAATGAAATGTACTAATCAAATACGTGCAGTGTATTTCTACAGTTCACCTGCTGATGGTGGAGTTGGAGGATAAAATGCTGAGTGTTGTAAACCTCTGCAGCGTTTCGGTTGTTGATAAACCTTCAGACTGCTTCCTGTCAAGTCTCATCTCACCTGCTTTGTACATGCAAAGTTCACAAATTTTACAGATTGAAGAGAAACTACAAAATCTACAGAAAAGAAGAAATCTGGCAGTTTATTGTGGTGAAGGAGGCTTTAGTTTCCCGTGAAGCTATAAACAATGTTTTAGAGTTATTTCTGCACAGGGTTCGCACAAAGTTTTAAAAAATACTTGATTTTCAACATAATCTGGTGTTTCATCACAATCACTCATGTAAACCAAAAATCTTTTTATATTAAGTACTTACTATTATTATCATTATTATTCCTATCACTATCATTCCTACTGTTGTTATTTTATTAATATTAATATTTCCCCTACCATTACATTATTATTATTTTAAAATTCTATGTGGAATTTGCATTGTGCCTACTGTAACTGTTGTACCTGCTCATCAGCTACCAGAGAACAGGTGGATTTTGTTTTTGCTTTAGCAACATGCCAGGCTGTCGTTTTAACGACGACTGGCTGGCTAACGAAAAATATCAAAAATGGCTCCGCCCGTGAGGTTTACCTTGAGATCCCCAGGATGGGAGCCACTGACGTAATATTCAGTACATTTACATGCACACAAGAAAACAGGTTACTTAGGTTACACAGGTTGTCGGAAAACTTGTTGCACTTTCGTAACCAGATTACTGTAAATCTGTGTGTACATGCAGCAGGTCAGTAATCTGATTTCTCCCCTAAACACAACCGTAGTGAAGCGCTCGTAAAGATTATTTTGTGTCTCAGTTTTAGTCAGAGGAGGATGGACATGCGATGATGTTCGATAAACCCCTTTCAGCGCTGCACCTCGTTCTGTAAACGTTCTCACACTTGCTGGAGCTGCTCCCTGCTGGTCCCGGTCTGCTGGATCGCCCTGTAGAGCTGCTCCACACTTCTGGACAACGTGTCCTCATGACTGACAGGACTGCAGGGGGACAGGACAGTCAACAGACATGGACACAGTGTTTCTACATAGTGGCCTTTATCACCTAATACTTCTCAGTGTTAAGGCGATGGACTGCTAATCCATTGTGCTCTGCACGCGTGGGTTCGAATCCCATCCTCGTCGGGTGGTCTGGTTTTGACAGAGCTTAACAACTTCAGTATGTCAGTCCCGCCACGATAAGTTGTGAAATGCGTCCTCGGCCAGCTAGTCCAAGAAAACAGCTGAGGTAACAAACAGAGGGCGATGTGTCCACACTGTGCTCTGTTAGCTCCAGATTTAAACAACATCACGTCTCCCTCCTCTCTGGGACGGCCGGCTTTTCACTTCCAGCGTCGCAACAGACAGAAACACTTTTCATTTCAACACTTTGTTTGGACTAGTTCTGTTACACGAGGTGACGCAAAGCGACAGATTAAGTACGGGTCTTGTTCTGCTTTTCTTAATCTCACTGTAATACATTTATCACTCATTTATCATCTCCTGTGCTCCAAGAAAAGAACCCTAACCCTAAAAACAGAGTCTTTCCTGTCACATCAATCTATGAAATCTGATTTAGTGGTAACACTCAACTGTACAGTCTGTCCAGACACTTTTCAGATGCAGCTTTCAACACAGATTTTCAGTGGACTGCTCTTCTTAAGCTAGAGGGGAATTAGCTCAAATGGTAGAGCGCTCGCTTAGCATGCGAGAGGTAGCGGGATCGATGCCTGCATTCTCCAGGAGGCTTTTAACCCTTTCTTCTCTCCTCCGTCTGATCTGAGAGCAGAGACTCCCAAACATGCAACCTGTGTTCTGGCTGGAGAATTCAAACAACGAGCTAGACTTATGTACAGAGGTATTATCAGCTAAATAAAGTAGAAGTACTCATTATGCAAAATGGCTCCTTTCGTACTCCTTATATTATTATGTATATTAGTGTTTCGTTACTGACTGATTACTGATTTCTTCATGTGTAAGCAGCATTTAAATGTTAAGCTGGTGGAGGTGAAACTAATGTTAACTGCTTTATATACTGTTGTACAGTTTAACCTGAAACAATGCATCATATTTTATAAACTGATCATATATTTTACACGTAGTTGTCCAGCAGAGTTAAAAGCCTGTCTTATGTCCAGGTCAGCAGGTTATCTGAGACACATCAGCTGTTTGGTTGTTGATGAAATCTTCTCTCAGTCTACAATAAATGTTATTCTAATATTTGTGGATAATGTGGATCTTTAATATATAAAACCACTGGTCAGAGTCCTAATATTTGATTTCTGAGGCGGTTGGACAACACATCGTACAAACTCCCTGCCTGGTAAACGGCTGCGTCTTTCAAACTCCACATCTCCAGTTCGTAAGGCAGACTGTATGTTAGCCATTTGTAGTTTGATGACATCACTATGACATCATAAGGCCACAGAAGACATCATACAACTAATTTCACAGACTGAGGAGGACTAAAGGACCAAGAAACTGCTCTACATGTGAAAAATCAGTGGAGTGACCCTTTAGGAAACCCACATTATTCTAATATTATAATAATAAGTAACCAATAGGAAAGCAGTGTCCGGTGAACCTACTCTGATTGGCTGACGTCTCTCTCTCAGGCCCATGTGACCGCTCGGTTGTCCAGTTGGAGACAGCTGTTGGACAGGATGAGCGGGAAGCAGAGCGAGCTGGAGGGTCGCCTCGATGACATGCTGTCACGCATCGCCATGGAGACGCAGGAGATCAAAGAGCTGGAGCAACAGCTGACCGACGGTGAGGAGACCACTGACCAATCACAGAGTCTCTCTCAAACTGGAGCTCTTTGATTGGTTGTCAGAGTCAGAGAGGCAAAGTTATAAAATATAACTCCTCTGCTCCTCTCCTCCTCCTCATCCTCCTCCTCCTCCACCTCCACCTCCTCCTCTTCCTCCTCCTCATCCTCCTCCTCCTCCACCTCCACCTCCTCCTCTTCCTCATCCTCCTCCTCCTCTTCCTCCACCTCCTCCTCTTCCTCATCCTCCTCCTCCTCCTCCTCCTCCTCCTCCTCCTCCTCCTCCACCTCCACCTCCTCCTCTTCCTCCTCCTCCAGGTCAGATTTTGGCTAATGAATCTCTTCAGAGGGATTTGGAGGGAATTATTTCTGGACTTCAGGAGTATCTGAAAGGACTCAGAGAGCAGGTAGAGGCTCCACATTCACTTCATCAATTAAACCTCAGGATATAGATAAATGTTAACCTGAAATATTAATTAAACCAAGAACTCACTTTTAAAATATCACAGGTACCTACTAAATCTTTCTTTTAGGTATCTTCTTCTAGCAGACACTAGACAATAAAAATCTTGTGTGTGCTTTGATATTCTGATGTAGAAAACCTTAAATGGTCGATCTTTCTGTTGTAAATGATTCCAGCTGATCTGAAGTCAGACTTTCAGCTCAGTTTTTACTGTTGAACCTGCAGCTGAAACCAGTCTGTAAACTGAGAAATGATCTCGGTGACCTGCGGTTGTGTTTCAGGCTCGGCGTGCTCAGCAGCAGGTCCTCAGTCTGCAGGCTGACAATCAGAGTCTGCAGCTCCACCTGGAGGACACTCAGAGACACTGCAGACAGCTGGAGGACACCACCAGGACACACAGACAGGTCAGTGAGTGTGGCTCAGAGGGAAAGTGTCAATGTTGGATATTTACCTGGTCAATACATGTGGTTGTCTGTCTGTCTGTCTGTCTTCAGGACATGTCCGTGCAGCAGGAGGAGCTGTCTGTGTTGCGAATGGAGGCCCAGGCTCTGAGAGACAGACAGGTGGAGAGCAGCAGACAGCAGGTGGAGCTGGAGGCGGAGCTCCAGCAGCTGAGGGAGGAGCTAACCCGAAAGGTCACGCTGGGACAGGTAACACTTGTTTATTATAATTCTTTATGATAATATTTAATGTTACTTGTTGAAGCTGTTTATCATATTAAAGAGTAATAATCCTGCTTGTGCTGCCAACTAGTGATGGTTAGTTACTCTTTACAGTGTGACACAGGAAAAGGCACTGTGACAGACCAGTTAACAGTGTGTGTGTGTGTGTGTGTGTGTGTGTGTGTGTGTGTGTGTGTAGTTGGAGTGTGATGCTCTGCAGGCAGCTGTAGACAAAGAGAAACAGACCAGCGAGATCAGAGAGTCTCAGCTACAGTCCACCATAGACACACTGCAGGTCAGTACACACACACACACACACACACACACACACACACACACGCACCTACAGCTAATGTTGCTAGTTGCTAGTCATCAGTTATTTAGATTGATATTATTTATTCAAACAATTTCTAGTCAATCAGCAACTTAGTTTTATTGCGAAAACATAGAACTAATTTAACTAAAGCTCAAACTGATGACTGGCAACATTAGACTTAGTAAGTTATGAATCTACAGTCTGTAACTCAAAATCTCAGAGATTGCTGAGAGACAATTTTTAAACCTTTTGGGTGGTGCTAAACGTGCAGCCCCTCCCCATGTGAACCACATGTAGCCCCACCCCGACCTCCGTTTATCTAGCTATCGGTTCTCTTTATTAGCTTGACATTTGTTCTGCCAAAGCATATAAAGAAAAATAGTGGCGCACACACAAACGCTGACGGGCGAGAACACTTGGTCTGCTGCTGCTGTGGACGAGCCTCTCTGATAAAACCCAGCCTGAAACAATCAGAACCTCCGACCTGCAAAACACTGCCGTCTTTTTTTGTCCTGATGTGAGAAGAACACGATGAGAAAGTACACAAACACAACAAATCTTCACCGACTGACGAAAACCTCGAAAGATAAAACCTCCCCAACCTGACAGATGGTTAAGAGCTCTTCCTGACAGGTTCGACTCTTTATATTCCCTATAAATAACCCTGACAGACAAAACAGCCAGGGATTGGTTGTTGGGATTTCTGCCAAGATGGCGGCGCGTGTAGATGCGGCGGCCGGTAGCTCCCGCAAACCCTACTCACACTGATATTGCACATACTGTACATATTGTCTGTGTGTATAGGTGTATATGTTTATATCTATTGTTTATCTTCCTTGAAAATGTCATTTCCTTTAGTGCTACTTTGTTTTATTATTTTATTCTATTCTGATATTTGAATATGTGTTTATGCATGTCTGTGTGTGGAGGGTGGAGGAGCTACAACTGCATTTAACTGTGCAATCCTGTGTTGTATAATGACAATAAAGCTGAACCTTGAGTCTGTCTGTCCGCAGGATGAGAATTCATCTCTTCAGCTAGTAGTCCAGAGACTTCAGGCCCAACTGGACCAGACCAAAGCCCAGTTACACCAGGCCAGAACCCAGTATAAAGAAACCAGGAGCCACCTAGACCAGACCAGAATTCAAGTAGACCAGATTACAACTGCCTTGTTGGATCCTGAACAGGGGCTGGATGAGGACAAGTACAGGTACCAGTACTGCAGTACTCCTACAGTACTACACTACTACTGTTAAAGACCACATATCATTATCTCATTCAACACCATCAGAATCAGAATCAGAAACACTTTATTGATCCCCGAGGAGAAACTCTTTCATTACAGCTGCTCGCTGTCACGGCAGCGCACACAGGGATACTAATATAATATATGTCTTTAATAGATTATAGACATTTGTAAAAAGGTCTAAAATAAAAAAGTCCAACACTCCACATGACCTGGACCAACCAATCGCAACAAAGGGTTTTCCAGCTGTGCTCGTTAGATGTGTCTGACGGATGAGACACGACCGGTTTAAACCAACGCAGCTGTACGCAGCTCAGGTTTCACGCACTTAATGCACATAGCTGTGACCCCGAATGCTTTGTGCTTGTCTGTTTGTTCATTCTACAGAACGCATCATTATCTCTGTATTGTCTTTGAAAATATTTCATTTTCCACACTTGTCGTGGTTTGCCATTGTGGTAGTGCAGTGTAGAAACTTTTCAGACGCCATTTGTCCTCAGGAACTTATTAACTAACTTACTAACTAACTCGTTTTGATGGTGGCTGTGTATTCTCTGAAAACAAAACGCATCCGATAGACGCACCTCATATCTGCCTCTGATTGTAACCTCGGCTGTTTTCTTTAGATAGATTACCCAGGATGCATTTCAGAAAGTATTGTCAACATACTGAAGTTGTTGTGCTCTGCCCATGTCAAAAGTCCCCGACGAGGATGGGATTCGAACCCACGCGTGCAGAGCACAATGGATTAGCAGTCCATCGCCGTTTACAGAACGAGGTGCAGCGCTGAAAGGGGTTTAACGAACATCATTGCATGTCCATCCTCCTCTGACTAAAACTGAGACACAAAATAATCTTTACGAGCGCTTCACTACGGTTGTGTTTAGGGGAGAAATCAGACTACTGATTTAATTTTGACTTTTCAAACCAGTGAAATATCTCAACATCTACTGAACAGATTTCCACAAAACTTAGTCGACATTCACGGTTCCCAGACGATGAAGAGTCATTTGACCCGGGCGTGAATGCTGATTGTACTCTTTCACAGAAAAGCCAGAGGTTAGTGGGCGTTTTGTCCAGTGTAAAAGGGGCCAAAGTGAGAAAGAGCAGAGGGAGACTGTGCATCCTCCTGGGTCTCTCATATTTAAATTTGTCAATATGTTGTTGAACCAGTTTTCATTTGTGTTGAAGCTACAGAGAATTTACACAAAATTCTGAATCATTTGGCTTTATTTTGGTTGTTAAAAGTCTCGTGGAGAATGCGGGCATCGATCCCGCTACCTCTCGCATGCTAAGCGAGCGCTCTACCATTTGAGCTAATTCCCCTGCATCTTAAAGGAATACTCCACTGACCGGTGACTATCAGTCACCCCCTCCTGCAGTCTTCGAATGTGACTCGTCTTCTGTGATGTTTGTGTCCTTAGAAGGCAGACGAGTTCAAACATTTTTAGACTGTTTCTCCACAAAACTTGACTGACTGGTTTCCTGTTTAGTAGATAAGGTCACATTTTAGACAGTGTCCTCCATGATAATACTTGTGGACTTACTTGAGTAAAGTTTTGGATGCAGGACTTTTACCTGATGGAGTTTGAAATATCTGTACTTTTACTTATTGTGTACACTTCTTGCACTACTGATCCCAAGAGCACAGGCTGATACAGTACATAGAAGGAAAAAGCCTCCTGGAGAATGCAGGCATCGATCCCGCTACCTCTCGCATGCTAAGCCAGCGCTCTACCATTTGAGCTAATTCCCCTCTAGCTTAAGAAGAGCAGTCCACTGAAAATCTGTGTTGAAAGCTGCATCTGAAAAGTGTCTGGACAGACTGTACAGTTGAGTGTTACCACTAAATCAGATTTCATAGATTGATGTGACAGGAAAGACTCTGTTTTTAGGGTTAGGTTCTTTTCTTGGAGCACAGGAGATGATAAATGAGTGATAAATGTATTACAGTGAGATTAAGAAAAGCAGAACAAGACCCGTGACTTAATCTGTCGCTTATGCGTCACCTCGTGTAACAGAACTAGTCCAAACAAAGTGTTGAAATGAAAAGTGTTTCTGTCTGTTGCGACGCTGGAAGTGAAAAGCCGGCCGTCCCAGAGAGGAGGGAGACGTGATGTTGTTTAAATCTGGAGCTAACAGAGCACAGTGTGGACACATCGCCCTCTGTTTGTTACCTCAGCTGTTTTCTTGGACTAGCTGGCCGAGGACGCATTTCACAACTTATCGTGGCGGGACTGACATACTGAAGTTGTTAAGCTCTGTCAAAACCAGACCACCCGACGAGGATGGGATTCGAACCCACGCGTGCAGAGCACAATGGATTAGCAGTCCATCGCCTTAACCACTCGGCCACCTCGTCTGTTGTCGCCTGCGGTTTTCGCCTCCACACAGCCGACCGATCACTGAGCGACGTCTCAGAAAGGGGTTTAACACTGAGAAGTATTAGGTGATAAAGGCCACTATGTAGAAACACTGTGTCCATGTCTGTTGACTGTCCTGTCCCCCTGCAGTCCTGTCAGTCATGAGGACACGTTGTCCAGAAGTGTGGAGCAGCTCTACAGGGCGATCCAGCAGACCGGGACCAGCAGGGAGCAGCTCCAGCAAGACCATAACCACAGCCAGGAACAGATAGCCAGACTGCAGGCCCAGGTAGCCCAGGATCAAGACCACATAACCCAGCTGGAAGCCCAGGTGGCCCGGGATCAGGACCAGATAGCCCAGCTAAAAGCCCAGCAAGAAGCCCAGGTGATCCGCAGTGTGGAGCAGGACCAGGACCAGGAGTCAGACTGGGGGCTGAAGGAGGAGCTGGACAGACTGCAGAGGTCTCAGAGCAGAAACAGACACATTCAACACAAACTGGTCAGTATCAGCTGAGTCCGCAACAGTCCAGATGGACCAGAACTTCATCCTGACAGTTTTATTGGTTTCAGCTCTAATCACACAGACACAGAACGGCTTCATAACGAATGAATCAGACGAACTGCTCACTGGTACATTCATTCAGCGGGTTGTTACTATGACAACCAGTGATTATTTCCAATGACACACAGCTGATCAGCACCGCAGTACAATGTGAACAGTCAGACCGAGAGACCACATTGTCTATTTATATTAAAACGCTGATTTTTGTATAAACTGTGCAGGAGGCGGAGCTGGAGCAGAGCCGTGTGCAGCTTCAGGACGTCCAGCAGGAGAGAGACACGCTGCTGCAGCAGGTCAGAGGACAGGCGCTCACCTAGTGTAGTGTATTCGCTCCTATACTCTATATGTCCTTTAAAAATACCACAAGCTCAAGGTAAAACAAACAAAAAACTATTCAAGTCTGAGCGGTGTCAGTCTTACAGTGTAAATGGCCTTGCATTAGTTAATTACACTGGATGAAGAAATGGTGTTGCTTTGTTACGACGATGGAAGGACTTTTATTTTGGAAAACACTTCCTTTCTTATATATTTTTTCACAGCTGATTCTTTGGACCCTGGCAGGTGTCATGGAGAAAATATATATTTTATAACATATTTTAACATATGTTTAAGGGACGTCAAAGACAACATGACATTGTTCGACAGGCGAAAATGTAAGTATGCCCACGTATCTCCGTCCAGAATCAAATCATCAATCAAACAGCTCATTTAGATTCTTCATGGCCTAAAGATCGAATCAATCAGCTTTTAACTCTGCGTCACAGTAGGAACTAAAGTCACAGGCTTTAGCTGCAGTCAGTCAGGGAGGAGCTGGATGTCGTCTCAGCAGTTACCTGTGCGTGCACCAGATGGCCGTCTGATCGGGATTTAACGCAGTCTGGTTTTGATTTCGAACGGAGATACTTTATTTTTTTTTTTACCTGTTGAACAGTTTTGTGTTATCTTTGGCAAACGTGTTAATGTGTTAACAGTTAAATGTTACGCTCTCTTTTATTTGTGCCGGGCTCCGTACGAGGCCGCTTCGTTAATCGATAAAAGCAGGGAATTTAAACTTTTATTTTAATCAGAATTGAAGAAGCACACCAGCGTTTTTGTATGTTGCAGTAAATTTACTACAAAAATCAAACTCACACATTCTAAGGCAGACCAAGGAGCAAAGGTATATTAAAAGCCTTTATTTAGTCGAGCATATTGATGGTTTAAAACGCAGAGCGGTTTTGACCTCACGGGCTGGAGATGAAAGAAAATCTCCACTTGACCTTTTTCACCCTCAGGAGCTCGTTAAGGTTCCTTTGATTTAAGAAAGAAGAAAGAAATGATTCCTCTGCATCTCCTCAAACATGTAAAACACCGTTACAGCCAGCAGCAGAGTCGCTGTGAGCTGCAGTGCATGCTGGGACTGACTGTCGTGTCCTGTGGTCCAGCTGCGTTCACAGAGCGACGCTCAGCAGCGGAGCCTCGGACGCCTGAACAGGAAACTACGGCAGCTCAGCAGGTCCATGTGTGACTCTGATCAGCTGACAGCGGAACGGCTGAAGTCAACCACCGAACAGCTGAGAGCTCTGAACCACACCGTGGAGCTGCTGCACACACACACACAGCAGGTACACACACACACACACACACACACAGCAGGTACACACACACACACACACACACACACACACAGCAGGTACACACACACACACACACACACACACAGCAGGTACACACACACAGACACACACACACAGCAGGTACACACACACACACACACACACACAGCAGACGGTACACACACACACACACACACACACACACACACACACAGCAGGTACACACACACACACACACACACACAGCAGGTACACACACACACACACAGCAGGTACACACACACACACACACACACACACACACACACAGCAGGTACACACACACACACACACACACACACACAGCAGGTACACACACACACACACACACACACACACAGCAGGTACACACACACACACACAGGTACACACACACACACACACACACACACACACAGCAGGTACACACACACACACACACAGCAGGTACACACACACACAGCAGGTGCACACAAACACACAGCAGGTACACACACACACACACACACACACACAGGTACACACACACACACAGCAGGTACACACACACACACACACACACAGCAGGTACACACACACACACAGCAGGTACACACACACACACACACACAGCAGGTACACACACACAGCAGGTACACACACACACACACACACACACACACACACACACACACACACACACACACACACAGCAGGTACACACACACACACACACACACAGCAGGTACACACACACACACACACAGGTACACACACACACACACACACACAGCAGGTACACACACACACTCACACACACGCACAGCAGGTACACACACACACACACACACACAGCAGGTACACACACACAGCAGGTACACACACACACTCACACACACACACAGCAGGTACACACACACAGCAGGTACACACACACAGGAGGTACACACACACACACACACACACACACAGCAGGTACACACACACACACACACACAGCAGGTACACACACACACACACACACAGCAGGTACACACACACAGCAGGTACATCTTATCCTTTAAACACGGTGTAGTAGTGAGACACCGGCCGGTTCTTCTGCTTCCTGTGTGTTTGTCAGATTTCTGTGGACGATGGCAGCTTTCATCAAGAGAGGCCGAGCGAACACACACCAACGCTACAGTCTGAACACACTCGCACAGCGGAGGAGCTGACGGCCGAGCTGGCTAACGCTCAGAGACACACACACAGACTGAGACAGAAGCTGGACCGGACCAGAAACAGGACCAGAACCGGGACCAGGACTGGAGTCAGTACCAGAGATGGAGGACAGTGGTGCTTCATACCTCCTGGACACAGTGTGAGACTTTTTTATCTCTCACACACACTGTTGGACTGATATTTATCTGTGGATTATCAATTAACTCATGTTCTTATTACAGAGTGTTAGCAGATACATGCTAATTTGGAGCAGCTACATGCTAACTCAGACTTTGGACGCCTCACTGCTTATTTCTGACTGAGAAATGTAAAGTAAATGATTAAAGAGGAGTTAGATCACTGAGACAAACTGATGAAGGAAACAAAGACAGTAATGAAGCAGGACAGCAGTGAACTGTGGTGTTGATTTACAGCCAAAAAAGTGTAATAATTGTAATACTGAGTAAAAATTAAACAGAATGTAGAAACGGTTTCACATTATTTTTTCTGGAGTTTGTGTCTCTCATGAGAGTCTTTGAGGATTCTGGAAATACCTTCAGAACAGCAGTAAGTGTTGCTAAAAGATCATCAGAGATTTATCTTCAGAAAAACTGATGTTGAGCTCTGAGACTCAAATGTTGTGAGAATACAAGAAACAACCTGGGGCTAGTCTCCCAGTAGCAAGGCAGCATTAAAGCCAGGGCAGGTAAAGTACTTTGTCATATTTGTTGGAATTCTCTTTACATCCCGACAGCAATCAATAAATCAAATGTTCTGAAAAAACAAATGAAAAAAATCCGGTATCTTCGGCTGTCGCAGGCCTGTAAGAAGGCCAGCCAGTCACCGAATGAAATGATTGGATGGCCTACCTGCCTGTCTACCTGTCGTCCTGCCTGCTTGCTCTGCGCTTATTGCACATGAAAATGTGTTTTGGGGGAGTGGCTTTGGAGGGAGGCCTGGGATTTTTTTTTCGGTTGGATACTTTCAAAATCTGCTGTTTCCTGCTCGTTTCTCCAACGTTACCTGCCCTAGCATTAAACTGCCAGATTCTTGAAGGGAGTTTTGTAAATCGTAACCCTGATACGCCCTCTTTGTCTACGACAACCAATGACAACGCTTGTTTGATCTCTCTCACACACACACACACAATGATGTAGATCTTGAGTTATTTCATAAGATATTTTCCCCCACAGGATAAAGTGTGTCTTTTAGTTTTGGAAAACAAAATTCTGAGCATCATGGGAATTAAAACTTTCTCTCTCTCAGGCTCCCAGTCTGGGCTCTCAGGGGACTCATGACTCTGGTTTGGGGCTGCAGTACCTCAGGTTCTCCTGATAGGGGGCGACAGCCGGACAGACTGCCCACAGGAGGAGGGTACTGGGTGTACGTCCCCCCGACACACACCGACTCTGACACAGGTACACACACACACATTCGAGAAGTTTTTAAACATGTTCGGATGTGATGCATCCTGAGCTGTTCAGGCCCTCAGGCTCTGATGCGAACTGTCTCCAGCAGCAGCAGAGTGGAGGGACAGCGGAGGAGGCAGTGACGCTGACAGGAGCTCCAGAGGACGGACTCCTCCTCCTCCTCCTCCTGCCCCAGCTGCAGGTGTCTCTGCTGGGCTCGCTGACAGTCGGACTCCCCTGGTTGGACCTGCCTGGCTGCTCTGTGGTTCACCTGCTGCCGCCGTCTACAGTCCTCCAGCAGGAGGCGCTGCACTGCACTGTAACATCCCAGAACACAGAGACACGGTTGGTGTCTGCAGCCTGAATCAGGCTTTTCTACCGTGAACCACAGAGACACACACCTGTTGCAGATAACAACAGGAAAGCTGTCTTTTCATGGTTTTTCGTGACATTTATTGTGACAGCCAATCAAATCATGAGAACAAGTTGGTTCACATCGATGTTGTGAGACATCAGCACAGCAAGTCTGACAGAACCTGAGATTAATTTCATAACCACTGTGAAACAATGCACAACTGTAGGAGTGGGTCTTATGGATAGGTAATCTTATATTGCAATATCGATATATATATATTTCGCAAAAGCAAGGAATTAGCTGACAAATTGCTGAGAAGCTCTTTATGGATAAAAACCAGACAGAGACGTCTTTTTTTGGTTAATCCAGAGAATTAAATACCTGACAAATACAGGTACTTCTTCACACTGATGCCCATAGCACCACACAGCAGACAACAACACCACCCCCGAAGATAGTAAAGGTGTAGCTACCACAGTATAATTGATATGACCTTATCTCACAGTGTATATTGTCATTTAACACGAGTGTGTGTGTGTGTGTGTGTGTGTGTGTGTCAGCAGGGTGACAGGTGTGTGTGTGAGTGTGTACACAAAGAAGCAGAGAGACTGGAGGAAGAGAAGAAGAAACTACGACTGGAAACCAAACAACTACGACACACACTGAGACGACACAGGTAACACACACACACACACACACAGTTGACTCTTTTCGTTTCATTTATTCTAATTGTCTGTGTGTGTGTGTGTTGTCTTTGTGAGGCTGGACAGACATTCATTTTGTACATTGCATTAACCCATGCAACATGTTTTAATCTTCCTCCAACCAAAACTTACGATCATAACATTCACAGAAACACAGATAAACAATTGGCTTTTTCCCTTTACAATTACAGGTTTTATTCAAACGAGACCGCAGCATCGTCTTTGTTGACAAAAAGAGAAAGCGGCGTTACTTTGTGCATCTCTGCTTCGAAGAGAACTCAAAAAGAAAGAAGTTAAATATGGAGCCACAGATGGCAGGAAGACGTGTACAATCTGCCTTATTTCCATCACAGTAATATTAAAACACGCTGACTTTAAAACAGATCTTTTGACAGCAGCCATGTTTGAAATCAGACTGTGGAGCTGCTCAAACTGCAGACAGGAGACCAAAATTTCTGACCTGCCAGAAATCCAACCAATCGTCTGACAGACAGATTGTTGATTGTTCACGCACTTAATCGGGCGTCATGACCCTGCTCACACTGACCATCCAGCGACAGCTGATCTGGTCAGTCGTGGGTTCAAAATGTGGATTAATCTGTACAGTGTCGGTCCAGAGGTTTGGACCTGGAAAGTGAGAACATTTGGTCCTCCGTTCTTCAAAGGGCTGTTAAGTGTTAAGACTTGGTTTTAGGGTTAAGGTCAGGGATTATGGGATGGATTATGTCAACGAGGGTCCTCACACTGTGTGTGCGTGTGTGTGTGTGTGCGCAGGAGTTTGATGCAGGTGTGTGATGAGGTGGAGTGTGTGGAGAAAACTCTGCTGAAGAGACGAGCTGAACTCCGGCAGGCTGACAGGCTGCTGCTGGAGGCTCAGAGCTGCATACACACCACCAGAGACAAGGTACACACACACACCTACACATTATTTCGCTGTGTCCAGCACTCGAACACTCAGCTGATCCCGTCCATCCGTCTGTCTCCTGCAGGCCAGTTCAGCCCAGCGGGAGGCGGACGAGTTACAGCGCACAGCGCAGGACGGCGCCACCTGTCTGCTGGAGGCCACACAGCACATCAGGTACACTCTCACAGGTTGACCTCTGACCTCCAGTCTCAGATAACAGCATGTGATTCTTCATCATCATCATCATCATAATCATATTAACTGATCTCCAGAGAACTGCAGAAGGAGGTGGAGGAGCTGAGGAGGAGGAGGCAGGAGGAGGAGCAGACTCTGATGGAGGTCGAGGAGGGTCTGAGGAGCAGAGATCAGGAGTTCCAACAACTTGGCACAAAAATACACTCAGCTGCAGACAGGTACAGATAAAGTTAGCTGGAAGACGTGAATTTAGTTTATGTGATTATACATTTCCATCATAAACACAGAGCAGCAGAGGTTCATAAAGAAAGAATAAAAGAACTCCTGCTCTACTTTATTCAATTCAGTTTTATTTATATAGAGCCAATTCATAACAGACGTTATCTCATTGCACCTTTCCTATAGAGCAGGTCTAGACCGTACTCTTTATAATATTATTTACTTATGAATAGAATCGGTCCAAGCACAGAACCTTGTGGAACTCCGTGACTAACTTTGGCGTGCACAGAGGAGTCACCGTTAACCTGTACAAACTGAGATCGATCTGATAGATAGGATTTAAACCAGCTTAGTGCAGTTCCCTTATTGCCAATTACATGTTCCAGTCTCTGTAATAGGATGTGATGATCAATGGTGTCAAACGCAGGACTAAGATCTAACAAGACAGAGATAAGCCCATTGTCTGATGCAATTAAAAGGTCATTTGTAATTTTCACCAGTGCTGTCTCTGCGCAATGATGCACTCTAAATCCTGACTGAAAATCCTCAAATAAACTATTGTTATTTAGAAAGTCACACAACTGATTGGCGACTGCTTTCTCAAGGATCTTAGAGAGAAAGGGAAGGTTAGATATAGGTCTATAGTTGGCTAAAACCCCTGGATCAAGAGTGGGCTTTTTAAGAAGTGGTTTAATTACAGCTACTTTAAAGGATTGTGGTACATAGCCTGTTAGTAAAGACAGATTGATCATATCCAGTAAAGAGGTGCTAACTAAGGGTAAAACGTCTCTAAGCAGCCTAGCTGGAATGGGGTCTAAGAGACAGGTTGATGGCTTAGATGAATTAATCGTCAAAGTTAGTGAAGAAGGTCGACAGGAGCAAAGCAGTCAAAATATATATCAGGTTTTACAGCTGTTTCTAATGTTCCTGTGTTTGAAGATAAGTCGGTACCGGTTGAAGGCAGGACATGATGAATTTTTTCTCTAATAGTTAAAATTTTATTATTGAAGAAACTCATGAAGTCGTTACTACTGAGAGCTATAGGAATACATGGTTCAATAGAGCTGTGACTCTCTGTCAGCCTGGCTACAGTGCTGAAAATAAACCTGGGGTTGTTCTTATTTTCCTCTATTAAAGATGAGTAGTAGGCAGCTCTGGCATTACGGAGGGCCTTCCTGTATGTTTTAAGACTATCTTGGAGTTAACCTTCTTTGTTTTATTATCTTCTTTTTTAGAGGAGCGATAGAATCGAGTGTCGTTCGCAGTGAGTCTGCAGCACTATCAACTAGATGGTCAATTTGGTAGGGGCTGCGATTTGCATAGGAGTCCTCCGTTATACTGAGACATAACATTGAATTAAATGCAGATGGGATCGCTTCCTTGAATTTAGCCACAGCACTATCAGATAGACATCTAGAGTAAGAGTTTTTGCCTAATGGCATGTAGTCCAGTAATAGCAGTTCAAAAGTTATTAAGTAATGGTCCGATAAAGAAGGTTTCTGTGGAAAGACTATTAAATGTTCAGTTTCAATGCCATATACCAGAACAGGGTCGAGGGTGTGGTTCAAACAGTGAGT
>NW_025322568.1:0-28223 GCF_020085105.1 Siniperca chuatsi | reverse complement strand
CCTGTACCTCAGACATGTTGGTTTTGGAGGCAGTTTGACTTGTTTTCTCTAGTGAGGCTGACTTCAGTGGTTGTGTATTGTTCCTTTATTACAAAATTACATTATTTCCAGCTCATTGTCTCTTTCACTAGGCTGTAGTTGCAGCAGAGTCTCCTTGCTAAAGTCCCATTGTGCTTTCTGGATAGGCTTGCCTTTTACACAAAGGCTGTGCATCACCTTCTCTGGAGCACACAGTAGGCTTTAAGGCAGTCTGTCTCCACACTGACTTATGTCAAGGTCCTCTCAGTCCCCAGGCCCAGACCCGCTCATTACTGGGCACATACAGTACATTCATTCAAATATATTTAGTTTCACCTGATACCAACACTTGACAAAAAGGTCTCCCACTTCAAGCCTTTAAATCCGGTCAACAAGTCACCAACCAGAGAAGAATTTCCCTGAAAAATAGAAAAATTAATTTAGTTCCTCTGACTTACTTATAGCAAGAAAATCTGATCAAAGTCTAGGAGTAGCAATTCATAACTCAAGTTAGTGTGGGAGGGCAAACTCAGTGGTTAATGATTAATAACTGTAATATGTGGACCTTGACCCCTAAGACTTGTGTAAATCAAACTAGTCTAACAGAGATAATAGCAATGCACATGATACCAAACACACAAAAAAAAAAGCTGCTTTCCATTTGCAAAACCATAAATGTTTAGTTGCCCTTCCTACAACTAAATACTATGCTATAAATGTACAAGGTAGGCTTGTGATTATAAATACAAGTATATAGGCGATAAGCATCACAAAGGTAAACACAAAGGAATGTGAGCACATTCTCAGACATCATCAGGTAAGCAATATGTTCCGGTGTGTATAGAGATGTGCACTCTGAATGCAAGCATGTGGTCATGGCTCAATTTAACAAAAACACAAACACCTAGCATGATTTTAGTGTAATAATATAGTATTATTAAATTAATGTATTATTGTATAACGCACATTGCTTAAGTTCGTGTACTGTTTGTGACACATTACATTTTATTACGCTTTGGCAGGAGAGACAAGTCAGGAGTCACAGAGAAAGGGACAGGCAGTGAATACAGAAGGTTGGAGAGAACAAAGAGTAGAGCTCAATTTTTAGACCTCTAAAACCCTGAATACAGCCCTGGTTGGACAGTCTCAGATACACCATGCTGTTGCTATCATCTCTACTGATTTCTACGCGTCCTCTTACACTGCTAGCATAAGTGTTTCTGCTGGAATCGGAGAAGCCGCTCCCTATCCATTCCAGGGCTTTTCCTGCAGGTTGTCTTATCCAGCTCATAACACAGCAGCTAAATGTGAAGCCAGATCCCCTGCAGGAGAGACTGAGAGTCTCTCCGGGCTTTTTTATTTCTGAACTGGAAGGAATGGACTCCATACTCTGACCTGTACAACCTGATGAGATGAAAGGAGAGAGGACCCACAGAAGAAAGCAAGACAGTCAGTGAGACTGGGAAGTTTTCTGGTATCACTGACTGACCATCAGTCCATGTTGTGTGATAAAAGATAAAACAGCAAGAAGCAGGAGAACTCACAGGGCAGAGAGAGAGCAACCAGCAGAAGAGTGAGTGTGTTCATCATCCTGAGGCTGGAGATGTGACCTCTGATGCTCCACACAAAGTACAAGAGCAGTCAGCAGGACAGAAGTACACTGCACAGACTGAAGATTTGCATCAGGATATCATGGGGAGGGAGCGGCTCCTGCACTGCTACTCGGCTATAGTTTAATTCGATTGTATCATTGATTATTTATTCATGTTTTAAAGTAGTTGCTTGTCCATTCATGCAATATGACCAAAAATCAAAAACAGAATTTTTTTTTAAGTAGTTTTCATGTGAATTCTAACTTAAGAATAATAGAATAATGTAAATGAAAAAACAATACAAATAATCAACATAATAGATGAATTGATCATGTTGTCAGCTGAATATATTTCATTAGTTAAAGGGTTTAATGTTTAATAACATAGTGTAATTCAGTTTTCACTGTGGGAAAACATACAAGAGTCTTTAGTGAATCTTTGTAGTATGAATCACCAGTATATTTGCTTCCAGTCCACTCCAGTCCTTCGTAGGTTTATATCCTCCATTTATTATCTCAATCCACAGAGAGGAAATTAACTACTTAGGAACTGAAACCTGTGTGACAATATGCAAAAGCCTAACTGCTGTAGTGCACATTAAAATGTATGCTGGCTTATCTGTCAAATAATGTACATGAAAGTGCTCTTTTATATCAGAGTTAAGAAGAGCAAACAAAACAGTAGACAACTTGGTGGACAGCTGAAAAACAGTTTGAACCTCCATTTATTCTCTCAATCCAAAGTCTTGGCAGGACTCTGTGCATATTGAAATTTTAACCCCACTCCAAACTCTGCAAACTAAAAAAAAGTAACGAGATTTTTAAATCTCAGGTTAGAGAATCAGCAAAACCATTAAACCACACAAATGATGTTTATTGTTCAGCTACTGTCTTCTCTGAGGAGTCGTTTTAATGAAGCTCTGTCATGGAATAAGCAAGACGTCTATTTAGTAATATGACTTCTACATTCATATATATGTAGAAATATTTTCTACTCAAACATTAGGCGTTCTCCCAAAGTGTTTAGTGTAACTGTATTGCATCGTTCTCTTGGACTACTTGAAGTAATGACATTAATCATGTGAAATAATTGTGGTAAAGATGAGTCCTGTAGGATTTTGTACAGCTGCTCAACCAACTCCAGTCACTGTGAGTCTCGAGCACAATAATAAACAGCAGAATCTTCAGTCTTCAGACTGTTCATCTGCAGATACAGCTGCTGTCTGCTGTCGTCTCTGGAGCTGCTCCACTGTCTTCAGTAACTGAGCTTTATCGAGCACAGAAGTAAACAGAGAGTAGTAGATGTTGCTACTATCATAAATAGCGGCAACCCACTCCAGTCCTTTTCCAGGAGCCTGTCTGACCCAGGCCATCCAGTAGCTGCTGAATGTGAATCCAGAGGCTGTACAGGTCAATCTGTGAGATTCTCCAGGCCTTTTAACCACTGGTTCAGATTCTGTCAGAGTCTGACCATCAACACCTGTCAAGAGGATAAAAACATCTAGTGAAATAAGCTGGTGATACAAATATAAGCTATGTAAAATTAAGATCAGTGAAGATCTTCACCTGCCCAGCAGAGAGTTAACAGCAGCAGTCCTGTCCTATAGTCCATCATGTTAAACTGTGTGTCCACTGTTCTCTATCGTCCTCTCTGCAGTCAGATAAGTAGAGGTGGAAAACATTTGAGTTTTGCACTTAATAAGTGAGACTACTGACACAGTGTTAAGCTTATTGAAAAAAAAGTGAAATGCAACTTCGTTTGGTATCAAGGCTCAATCACTACCTGTAAACATTTTGGGCAGCAGAGCACAGGGAGGGTTCCTGTGCTTCAAGCAGCTCATTTGTTCTTTTTAAGCTGCTCTCCATTGGACAGTTCACTTTTAGAAACTATATACAACTTTATGACTACATGCAAACTCAGTTTGCATCATGAATTCAGCCAGCTGGTCAATAGCCTGAGACGATAAATTAAATCTTGAGCCTACTGTAGTTTTACCAGACTGTATTTCAATTTATGCAGACTTGAACTAATGTGGTGTTATGTGAACATTACTCTCTTCCTATGTGATAGCATTGCTTTTAACACATACAGTGCTAAATATATATACATGTTTATAGCTTGGTAGTGAAAGTAAACCATGCCATTTCCACAAATACGATTTGAAGGTACTGTAGTCTGGTCTCCTCGAGGAGAAAAGAGAGAAAAGAGGATGCAGTTACAGTATATTATATGGGGACAGGTCGATGTTTGCTGTGTCACTGTCAAAGAGCAAAAACCACAAATAATGAAAACAATTACCTTGAATTACTAGTTAATGTATGTATCTCTGTACCTAATGCAATAGAATACAATAGTCCTGCAATGGATCCTGCTTTTGTGAAGCTGTTAATGACTGGTGTAGATCTAGGTGGATAACTTAAACTTCCACATGTGTTTCACCCTCCAGCTGGCAGATGAAAAGATTTTCTTAATATTGCCATCATTTCCTAATGTGTCATAGTTACTCTCTGCAGATCTGCCTACAGGACTGTGAGATTGTTGAACAGCACATTTTGGTCACTTGAGGTACAGCAATTGAACTCTGTGCAGGTTCCCATTGTACCTGTACAGGGTACTGCACTGGAACAAGCCTCTTAATATAAAAGGAACATTTCTAGTCTATGTTGTCCCAGTCGTTAATACTGAATGTCCCACTGCCAGATCTGCTACAGCAGTGTTTAGGCTAGTGAAAGCTACGTTTACTAATCAAGAAATTAACTGACTGCAGATGTAACTGCACAATGTCATCCTGAAAGTCAGAACCAAAAGAATGACTGCCTTCTTCATTTTCAATAAATAATCAAACCATTGTCTTGTTGATCAGTTTTCTGCTTGTAAATGTGGAATTTGCCATTCAATATTGAAAGCCAATAGGTCGTGGATGACTTTTGACTGTTTCCTATTGAGTTGACTAATGTAACATCATGAAGACAATGAAACAAACACACTAATATGGTTAAATATATATCTGTAAGGTGCTTAGATCACAGGACTTTGTACACAAGATCAGAGTTTTGCATTGACTCCTCCTCCTCAAAGAGAAACACACCACATCTCTGTAAAACAACTGTTTAGATCATTATCTAATATTATCATTATAATTAGGATTCTTTAAGTTCTAGTTGTTTTAGTGCCAACTTCCCTCCCTGTATCACTGTCCTTCCTCTGCAGCTCAGCAAGGAAACTCTGGTGAAACACAGACGGATTCATTCTTAGAGATGAATCATTTCATCACCGTCACATGAGAACAACAATAAACAGCTGAACCTTCAGTCTTCTAGCTGCTCATCTTTACATCTACTTTCTACATTTGCTACACATGATGAACCGACCCGAGTCTGTTTAATGAATTTATCTTTTCTGATTAACTTTTCAACTTAATGGTTCAAGCATCAGTTAGTTAAGATGAATGAGATGAGCTGCTGTAACTATCTCATTACAGAGACAGAGGAGAGAAAAACAAGACTTTAACTGCCCTCTAAAGGTTTACCTTCAACATGTTTCCTTCAATACAATGATAATAAACTGTTTTCCAATCATTACCAATATTTTACAGTGTTAACTTTAACTTTACTTTACTGTGTGTGTGTGTGTGTGTGTGTGTGTGTGTCTGCGAGATAATGTATCGATATTTATGTGGCTGAAATGTGTATATGTAGTATTTCTTTTAATTGTACCTCGACAGTGATTTCAGCAGAATGTTGTGCTGTCCTTGGCTGTTTTGTGGGGAAGTGATCATTACAGTAAGACATGTTTTAATGTGTTTAATGGTTATTGTTATTGGTTAATGATGATCTTTCTCAGGGCCACATTTCATGATTTTATTAAAAAACAACAACAACAAAAGATGAAATAAAAATATAATTCTTTCTTAGGATCTGTCAGTCCAGTAAAGATGAGTGCTGTAGGATTTTGTACAGAACTTGTTCAAAGCTAGTTTGGATGATTTTTGACTGATGTAAATATATAAACACAGTAAAGAATTACAGACAAGATGTATATAGATATAGGTATTTTTTGTCTAAAACTTAAACACATTTGTATGCTGCTGATTAGAAAACCCAGATGTCATTATGATCACTCCACAGACTTGTTATCTGTGGAGGTTTTTGTGCAGCTGCTCCACTGTCTTCAGTCACTGAGCTTTATCGAGCACAGAAGTAAACAGCAGAATCTTCTGCTGTCAGGCTCTTGACAACAGAGTTTGCATAGACCTCCCTCTGCAGGTTTGAAAAGGGAAAGTAGATGTACTTTAACTGCTGCCTGTGTTGTGAGTATTTAGAGTATTTAGGAACAGGACAGAATGTTGTAAAATATAAAATCGCTGGAAACAAAGTATTTTACTGTAAACATACTACATATTTTTAAAATGTGAAACTACATAAATTACAGGAACATTTAGGTATATGTAACGCACTGCATGAAACTGAAAATAGTTTTACATCTTTTCAAAACATTACTCCTCAGAAAATAGTATTTCACATTAAAAGTAAAATGAACAAGTATTTGTAGCATGTTACCATGATGTTAACCATTACGCAAGATTTTTTTTTCTTCCAAATGTGTGATGTGACTGGCCAACGTAGATGCTAAGCTACATTACTTTGTTATTACCATGGTGACAACAACACTGTTTACTGCTATATCACTTTACATTATACTGAATGAGTATTCTTATGTTTATTGTTATAAACATTTGAAATGGTCTGTAATCCATGCCTTCATCACATCCAGACTCGACTCCTGCAATAGTAGTCTTTATGGTACACCCTCCAAAGACCTTAAGAGACTCCAGTACATCCAGACCTCTGCTGCTCACCTGCTCACTCACTCCTGCTCTCATGACCACATCACTCTTTTTCATGACCAGGCACCCTCTTATCTCTCCAACCTCTTCCACCCCCACAGTCTTTCCCGCAGCCTCTGTTCCTCTGACACCAACCTCCTGTCCCCATCATCCAGGACCAAGCTGATCCAATCTTATGTTCAAGAAGTTACTCAAAACCTTTTTAAAACAATTCTCAATACTTCATCTTATATACTGAGCTATTTTGCACCTGTGGTTTGTTTTAGTTGTTATAGGTTATTTAATTTGGCATGTAAGGCACCTTTGAGTATCTTGAAAAGCACTCTGTAAATAAAATGCAATTTTTTTCTTATAAGTGAAAATATATTCCCTTGTCCTAATTAATATTAATTCTATTTAATCATGTAGATGATAAATCAGAGTCACACACCTCTGTTCCTGACAAAGGAAGAAAATCTGCTTATTGTTCTGTTCTATATCTTTATTAAAATCAGTGATGCAGGACAAGCTCACAAATGGCTTTTGTTAGGGAAAAACATTTTAAATATCACTTCTTAATATGTAAATGACCAGCAGGAGTATTAAACACAAGTTCAGTTAATGGTTCGAGTGTCAGTCAGTTAAGACGAATGAGAAAAGTGGATGTGTTGTACTGAAGATGAATAATTTCCTTTATTCATACAGTACATGGACAATAATTTTAGTAACCAGATTATTGTCTTTACCTTTCTAAAATATACGTTTCTGCTGTGTTGTAATGTTTGTTGTTAAATGATCATCTTTCCTCAGGAATAGTTTTTATTAATATATGTAGTGCATCAAAAAGTATGTGTTCATTAAAAACAAAAGAAAAATGTGCTTCATTATTGGGCCTATCAGCCCAGTAAAGATGAGTCCTGTAGGATTTTGTACAGCTACTCAACCAACTCCAGTCACTGTGAGTCTCGAGCACAATAATAAACAGCAGAATCTTCAGTCTTCAGACTGTTCATCTGCAGATACAGCTGCTGTCTGCTGTTGTCTCTGGAGATGGTAAACCGGCCTTGGACTGACTGAGAGTAGTAGATGCTAGCACTGCTAGGACTGATAGTTGCAACCCATTCCAGTCCTTTTCCAGGAGCCTGTCTGACCCAGTTCATCCAGTAGCTGCTGAATGTGAATCCAGAGGCTGTACAGGTCAATCTGTGAGATTCTCCAGGCCTTTTAACCACTGGTTCAGATTCTGTCAGAGTCTGACCATCAACACCTGTCAAGAGGATAAAAAAGTGAAATAAGCTGTTGACACAAATAAAAGCTGTTAGTTTAATATCAGTGAAGATCTTCACCTGCCCAGCAGAGAGATAATAGCAGCAGTCCAGTCCTATGTTAAACTGTGTGTCCACTGTTCTCTGTCGTCCTCTCTGCAGTCAGATAAGTAGAGGTGGAAGACATCTGAGTTTTGCATTGACTCCTCCTATGGGAGAAAATGAGTGTGTATCTGATCTTTTTTTCCTCTGTTTTAATTCTATTCAGTATGGTCTTGTTAAGCCATGAATAAATCAACACGAAACAGACGCCATATTAAGAACACTTTTCTCATTCCCTCAAACAGAAACTCTACATTCATTCTGATATATAAAATACACAAACTTTTACATATTTGTGTTTTAACACATAGATTTAGTCTCTTATGTTTGCTGAAACTGGAGAATGAGAGTTCACTCTACAGGAGTCTCTCCTATACAGATTATTTTCCTGTTTTTGACTTTCTTTATGTAGTACAATGTTTTGTTGTGTGTGTGTGACAGTTGCCGGAGGGGCACAATGAATTTCTGATATGAAAATAAAATAAATGAACTAACGGACATTTTTATTATATGAATGCTTCAAATCTTAATCCTGTTCCAGCCTGACAACTAACAAACAAACTGTACTGACAATAATTAAAGCAGTGAAAGTCTTGGTATATTTTGATGTCAAGGCTCTCAGTCTTATTATTTTATTTGTTTAACCTTTATTCATACAGAGTAGGTTTCAGAATCAGAATCAGAAATACTTTATTGATCCCCATAGGGAAACTCTTTGTTACAGTAGCTCGCCTTTATGTCAGTGCACACAGGAGAAAGTAGTAGCAAAAAAATATGATACACTATAAACACTATAAAATTAGGTCCGAAAATAAATTAAGTATCAGGTCGGTATAAGTATAAGATGAACTAAGTGTCAAGTACCAAGTGGGTTTACTGGTTGATGATGATAGTACAGTATAATAATACAATGTAACAAAATAAGTAATAAGTAATAAGCAGAGGTGCATGTACTGTCGAGAGTACTAGAGGTATATAATATCAATAACAATAAATAAGAAAAACTAACATGGGACAAAACTAATATTGCACGGGATATATTGCACAATTATTAAATTATGGCAGAGATGTAATGATCAATGTCCAGTTTAGTGACCTAGGGTCATACAGACTACACTTAGAGGGAGGAGTTAAAGAGTTTGATGGCCACAGGCAGGAATGACTTCCTGTGGCACTCTGGTGCTTTTTGGTGGGATGAGTCTTCCGCTGAAGGTGCTCCTTTGCTTGACCAGCACGTCATGGAGCGGGTGGGAGACACTGTCCAAGATGGCATGTAGTTTGGTGAGCATCCTCCTCTCTGACACCACCGCCAGAGAGTCCAGCTCCACCCGATGTCATGGATACGCCAGGCTCCACCATCCACTAACCATCCACTCCTGCTCCCCATTAGACCCCAATCACAGCCAGCATATAAGCCCTGCACTCACCTCAGTATGTGTCCGACCTTGTAAGTGACTAGGACTCTCCATGTTACTCGGCATTACGCATGGTCTCCCTGTCTCCAGCATTTCTCCTGTCTCCAGTGATCTCCCTCTCTTCATATCTGCAATATCTGGCTGTCCATCTCAGTGTCCCCTGCCTGTTGTTAGATTGTTAGGTGACATTGCAGACTTTTCCATGAGCTTGCTGCACTAACATTATTATCATTATTATTACTCACTGTAGACAGCAGCAGATGAGAGCACAGGGAGTGATCATATGCTCCCAGCATCAAATCAATTATTTTATATCTCTCCTTTCTGACGTAAAATAACAAAAGTACTGAGAAAACAAAGAATGAAGAATGACTGATCATCTCAGGTGTAATTGATTTAATTTGGGAAAGTAATTTAATTTAATTTAATTTTAAAAGTAAGAAGTCCATCAGATTCCTGGTGTCTTTGAGGAAAACATAATTTACTGTTTCATTTAAATAATCAACTTTTAAAAACATATCTGGTTCAGGGTGGACTGAAGTTTGCCAATTAGCTGAGTGGAATGTGCTGTTTTGCTCCAGTGTTAAATGCAGAATCTGCTTAATGGTTGTGGTCATTTAATACAACAATGTTAACAACAAACAGGTGAATGTTCACTAACATCCTGCTTTCATTACTCTCTTCAATGAGAGCAGCAAAATTCAGAGATGATGATGATGATGATGATGATGATGATGATGATGATGATGATACACATTGCATCATTAAGGTGAGCTGGTCATGTACATGAGTGAACAGATAAAGAACAATGATAGCAGTGGGTGATGATACATGAAAAAAAGACAGCTGAAGGAAACTGATTAAAGAAAAGATGCTGCTGCCTTTGGTCTCTTCTTTCATAATGGAAAGAGTTTTTGCTCATATTCATTATAGACGCATGAACAGTAAAACAAAAACAATCTATTTTTTTTTGCCATCTCTATATCTGTCTAAATCCCAGGTTAGACAAGTAAGAAGATATTAACAAAAAAACAAAACAAAGAAAAAGTGGCCAAAAGGATTTTATATGGATTTGGTTATGTAAAAGAAAATCTTTTTCATAAAATCATTTTGGTGTACAATCTGCAAATCAAGTGGAAGATTTTTCTGTTTAAATGTCACCCAAAGGTCAATTTTTTGTGTCACATTGTCTCCATGCCTGTACTTATGAAGATATGTGGACACAGTTTCATCATACTAATATGGAGAATTTAATCTGCAGCATTGTATGAAACAGGAAATAGTCTTTTTAGATCATCTAAAGCACAAACATAGATCATTATTCCTTAAAAAGAAATAAAAACATCTTATTTCTCTGTATTTGTTTAAGTTGCAGACAAATAAGAAAAAATAAGACTTCAATATTCAGTCAATCACTACTCAGAATTTTCACAACTGACAGTTAATCACGATCAGTATTGTAAAGAAAAAGTGATACTGAGACAACTGAATGTTGCCAGTGGTGGCAAATAGAGGAAGTAGTTTTTGTATGACTCTCCTATTATTGTCTCTCAGTGTGTCTCTTCTGGCACAGTAATACACAGCAGTGTCTTCAGGCTGCACATTCTGTCCGTTTAGGGTCACTGTGCTGCTGGAAGTGTCTAAGTCGATACTGAACTTGTTCTTTAGTGAATCTTTGTAGTAAGAGCCTCCAGTATATTTCATTCCAATCCACTCCAGTCCTTTCCCTGCAGGCTGTCTAATCCAAGCTGTGTAGTAGCTGCTAACAGAATAAGAGACCTGACAGGTGATGGTCAGACGTTGACCTGGCTGCACAGTCACAGAGGCTGGCTGTGTCAGCTGTTCACACTTCACACCTGTTAAAAAAAGAAAATGTTTAGTAACAAATTATCAAGTTAAACTGCAAAAGAAGAACTGCTGACTTTGACAAATCCAGAGAGACTCACATCCAGCTGCCAACAGCAGCAGCAGAGCTACAGAAAACATGGTTGATGTTGAAACTGACGTGCTGTGAACTCCACTGACAGCCTGATGGGAAGTTTTTATAGCTGAGTAACAAGGAAGGTCACTGAGTTTGCATAGAATCAAACACATGAAGCATCAATGTTGGTCTGACTGGAGCCAATAGAAGAGTCTGTTGACTGTTATTATATCTGCAGAGTGAAAACATGCCTCGAAATCACCTCTGCTTTACATGTGATATTTTAATTTCATTGCACGCTGAGTTGTAACATTTTTAAAATGTCCCTACATTTACAGAAATGAAACAACTGTTTACTTTTACTGTCAACTATTAATGCCTAAATGAATTGTACTGACAACAATTCAATGTTAAAACATTATGTAAAATCTTATACAATTGCTTTTTTTGTATTTGCAGCATTTATTTATTCATTTATTTGCTTACCTACTTTACATTGGAGGTTAAAGACACAAAACAATAGAAAATATATTTGCATTCATTTTTGCTTACTTTCTGTACTTACTTATTTATTTGCTGCAACAGAAATCCAGGGACAGCAGCCAGGATCATGTGAAAAGTATGAAAACCTAAGTGTGATGCTGCTGGTTTGCAGGTTTGCATAAAAGACTTTTAATGGTTTCAGTGTTTGCAGATGTTTGAAGACACAGACAAAAAGAGAAACTTGGAGCCTCCAGAGGAAAACAGCTGCTCAGGAACTGAAACCTGTGTGACAAAAATGCAAAAAAAAATAATTCTCTACACATCTTTTCTAGACATTTCTCTGCAGTTAAAACACAACAATGAATTGTTTTGAACACAACATTAAACTAATTGGCAAACTGAAGTTTTGCTCCATTGTTAAATGCAGAATCTGCTTAATGGTTGTGGTCATTTAATACAACAATGTATCAAACAAACAGGTGAATGTTCACTAATATTCTGCTTCCATTACTTTCAACATATCGCTTATCATTGAGAGCAGAAAACTGACAATAGATGATAAATAGATAGCTCATAATAATTTTTTACACTTGCTATTCCATCCCTGACAATCTTCTGCAGATATGTCCAGACTTCCAGCACCCCTTGTGTCCAAGAGGGACATCTAATCATGTGGCTGGTGATGATAAACTTTCCACCTCCATGAGGAAAAGATTTCATCTATGGTGTTGAGGAATGGAGAGGAGAGTGAGGTGGAAGGAAACGTGACGCCATCCTGGGATGGGCTGTAAACCACTCTTTACATGTGACTTTTGCTGCACTTCTGCAAGATCTGTAATTTGCACTCAATTCGTTGCAAATAAATTCTTCAACACACTGTATTTAAGTTATTTTGCATTCTTCTACTTTTATTCCTCCAAGGACAACATATAGCAGCTAGCTTGGTAGGATATGTCGATATGTGGCACTACATTTGATAAATTTACTGTTTATCAGACCACACATGAGACAAGGCTGGAAAAATGAGTTAAAAATAGGTGTTTCTTGGGGCCAGGGCTCACTACTGTACAAAAACACAACTTTATTCACAGAGTTGGATGGAACTGGATCATATCAGAATATTTTCCCTCTAATGTCCTCCGGCTCCTCTTCTTCAACTCTGGGTGATTTACGAGTTTCCTGATGGACAAATGCTTTACTTGTTGTCAAAGTAACAGCTAACTGCTGCTAACTTTAGCTGCTGTCTTCTAGCTTAGCCCGGTTGCTTCTCTTTTGTCCTGAGGCATAGTGACTCTGTGCTTCAGTTCAGTATAGGACAGGTTTTTGTATTACCATATATCACTGTGGCTGCCCCCATACACAGTGTCACAGACTCATACAAAAACCTTTTGCTGATACGGTGCAGTTAGTTTATTGTACAGTATGTGATCAGCAGGAATAATCATGGAACAGCATTCTACTTTTCCTCCATTTTATTTTTAATTTCACCCTTTGAACCATAATTATTCTGTTTTTGAAAATCCCATTTGTCACACTTTGGTGATTTTTAGTCATGCTAGCAGCACGGCTCTGTGGCAAAGTTGGTCTGTTGGTCGATCTGTCCACCACTTTGGTCCAGGCTGAAATATCTCAACAACTATTTGATGGATTAGGATGAAATTTTGTACAGACATTCATGGTCCCCAGACGATGAATCCTGATGACTTTGGTGATCCCCAACTTTTCCTGACAAGCAGGTCAGTGTTTTAATTTGTCCAATACTTTGGTTTATGACCAAATACCTGTAAAACTAATGACATTCCGGTCAGCAGTAGCTGCATTTGCTAATTTGTGTTAATTAGCAAATGTTTCAATGCTAACGTGCTAAACTAAGATGGTGAACATGTGGTTAAACATCTTTGCATTTCATAAGTCTTGTTGGATATATTTCTCACCTACTTGTTTTCTATATCAGCACCATATTTCCTTCTCAGTGGAAGAGGTTTTTGTCACAGGATGTATCACTGTGGCCGTAATACTGCACTGTGATATAACCCCATACAAAAACTCCACCCTGCACCCTGACTATCACGACACACAAATGCTGTTACCTTTAACTAGAGAGTTTTTCATTTTGTGAAAGGAACCAGCATTGTTAATGTTTCTGCTTATTATTTATTCATGCAGGAGTGGAAAATTTGTATACATTGTATACATTCATACAAAGGGCTTCAATATCTCAAGAATAAAACAAATACATATACAGTTATTTACATTTGTGCAGTAAAACAAATTACATGACATATTTGAACGAGAAATAAAACTACTGTAGCATAAAAAAGATCAATAATCTCTAACAGGAGGATACATATCTCATACCAAGTATATTTTTCCAGGCATGTCATCCAGAGGTTGGGTGACCACAGTAATAGTGCTACAGGTGATCATATCAGTGATATAAAAAGGCTTCCCAGTAATTTATTCAGTCTTTAAAGTGACTGACTGTATTTTAATGAAGCCACAGCTTTACATACACTTTTTATTTACAGTATAAAAGACCTTTGACTCTCTTAAGAGGTTTTTGTAACTGTGTGAATCACTGTGCCCACCCCCCGTACACAGTGATACACCACAATGCAAAAACCTTTGCCAGTGTAGCTGTCATACCTGCTTATGCAATACACAATACAGCAGCGGTGGTTCTTTTCATTTAAATCATTCTAAATCAAAATTATTGTGGGACTGTAAATGACCTGTAAGTACCTGTTTTTGTTTTTATGAATTCTCATTGTTCAATGGCAGGAATGATAATTAGATTTTGAATGCTCAACATGTATCAATAATTAAAGTCTTAATAACTTTATTATCATGGTGAATTTTTGTCTGCTTCTTGCAGTGTCAGCAAAGACATAATATTGTATTTATGAGGTTTTGTTATGTGCTATAGTATATAGCATATATATACTGTATTGTATAGAAGCCCACATTTTACTGTATATTAACATTAACTACCCTTTCACTGACAACTAAAATTACAAAGGAAAGATTAAAGGTCATTTTCATGGCTTTTACAAAATCATAGATGAAGAGTTTTGTGGTTTGTAGTTAAAATGTGCACTATGTATTTTTTTAATTAACCTCAGAATGTGAATGTGTAAAGACTGTTTGTGTTTTCATTAAACTAACATGAACAGTTTGAAGAGATGGTAAAATAATATATTAAAGTAAATATCTAACACTTCTCAGAACAATGAAATGCAACACCACCACTATTGCTCCATGAATGACCACAGAGTTAAATCAGCAGTGTCACAGGGTCAACAAACACTTAACTTCACATTACAGGGCAAATATGCTGAACTGAATTAGATTTTATAACTGTGACATTGTGTGCGTTGACTCAGTTTGATCTATGGAGAGTCGAGTTAAGAACAGAACTCTCCGCATATAAACACAGTCAGTCACTTGTCTTATAGGACTTTCATTACTGTGCTATTTCCATAATTGTAAGAAATGTAATTTAACAATTCCAATGCATCCTTTGCCAGAAATCTAATGTTCTCATTGGCCATTCATCTGCAGCTTTGCTTACCTTACGATTAACAGGAGAGATACAGAGGAGTCTCACAACATGGTTTTTGTTACGGTGTGTAACACTGTGCTGTAACCCCAGCTACTACTGTAGTAACCACAGTGACACACGCTCTTACAAAAACCTTACCACACCTGCAAGAGACCACACGGCTTTCTGACATCATGGTTTAAAACACTGGAGTTTTCTATTGAATTAGAAAAAGGAGAGAAATTATTATTTTTATTTTTGTATTTTCCAAAAATAAAAATATTAAGAATAATAAAAAGATTAATTATCTATGTTTTTTAAAGCTTTTTTTAGCATAATATGATTCCATCTTATTAAAGCCTCAAATGAAGCAGCTTCTACATCAAAGAGCAAACAGGGAGGGCGGCTGTGTGGTCATTAAAGCTGAACCTGACGTTCACTGAACTACTACTGCATTATGGCAAATGGACTGTTTTGAAAAGAAATCCATCCAAGGATGCATTTGGCTGCAGCTGACCCTGGAATAGGGAGACATGGGCCGAATCAGCGCCGTCTGCTTCCACGTCTTCTGGTGTTGGTGTTAGGTGTGTGCTTTTTAATGTCCTTATTAGTATTATTTCATGAGAAGGCAAATAGATGCAGATGTTTTTTCAGTGGTAGATGAATCGCAGCCTTACTAAATGTTTGGAATTTATTAGTGTGTCTGTATTTCAGCAACAGCATCATTTTGATTCCTCTTCTGAGCCTGGTGACGTCTTTCAAATCTCACCACTAGTTTTTTGTATTGACTTTGTAATGTTTTTTTTTTTTTTACTAGCAATTGCCATAAATCTGTCAGAAAAATAAAACAGTATCTTGTAATCTTCTCACATACGAGTGTTTTGTGTTTCTAATCACACGTCCTTTCCATTTACTGCATCAAGACCAAGTGACAGATCACTTAATCCTCACAAAGCCTTTGCCGCTAGATGGTAGTCTTCACTCACTTTTCTGACTTCTATTAACCAGCTGGCATGTAAACCAAAATGTCCCTCAAGCACATCAACAAGCTGACTTTATTAAACATCTTATGAAGTGAAATTGTTCATCTGGTAGCTTGATATTATTGTCAAGAAGGACATGAAGTCATTTTAATATTTTTAAATAAAGTTTTATTTTATAAACATACTATACTAATGTCATAATAATAAACAAATAAATTTAAAGAATTAAATAAATAAATATATACATGTATTGAGTTCGTTTAGAAGAAGTAGGTCATCTATCAGCCCCTAGTAGTTCAAGCTGTGCAAAGCTCATTTCACATGTACATTAAAAGTAACCTAGATAATAATATATCAGATGGGCCTTTCAAAATCGCTGTGGTTAAAATGGTTAATTAGAGCAGCAAAAGAGGGTGAAATATATAATAATAGAATATATTGTTAGTGAACAAATAATTAATAAAGATAATAATAAAAATTATACATTAAATGTGCCTAAATGCCACATTTCTGTAAATTTATGATATTCAGTTTCTCTAAATCTTTCATTATGTTGTTACTGCCCTTAAACGCAACTGCTTATATATTGCTCTGCTGTGTCTTCATTCAGTTCGCTAAAGTGCGCCCACAATTTAGAGCTTTTGATCCTGTCTTTATCCTCTGTTTGAAGTAACCGCCTGACATGTGTAACTAATCAGGGACCAGCAAGAAACACAGGGGGAGAGATGATACAGTTGGCAGCCTGAAAGTGCTCATCAGCTATGTTAGAATGAATTAAAGTGAATCATGTTCAAAAACTTCCAGCTCCTTCTGCTGTGTGCTGCCATGATGCTGTAGATACCAAGAACACTGATATGAAACTATCCATCTCTATATCCGCCATGAACTTACAGCTCTGCAGCGTACAGCAGAACAAACAACATAACACACAAATATACTTGTACTTGTATTTGATATCTCATCAAGCTTCATCATGGTGTTTCACAGTTGTGAAAAATGCTTACGATGACACTTTTCTGAAGATAGTTTGTGTTGCCTTTGTGTGTGAGGATGTGTGTCTGCTGTATGCATGTGTGCCGCTTCACGCCTGGATACATGCTGATATGCAAATAAACACAGTGAAAGATGAGTCTCTTGCTTCGAGGAAGTTTATTCGTAGCTCTGACGGTTTCTACAAAGTTTCACTGCTACAGGTGTGGTCCCAGAGGTGCAGAGAGAGGGGAAGTGACTCTCTAAAGATGATATGTTTAGAAACTCCAGGAAATTGAAAAACCTTCAGAGCTTAACTGATAACAGAAGTTTACAGTACATTGACTTGATGTGGTGTTATTTTAGATGTTGTGAACAAAATCCTCAGAAGCTTTTTATGTTGATCACAAGCACACTATGACTCATATTCAAACTCCCTTTAATGTTTGTGTCTGTACAAATCTCATCTATTGTAAGTATCATATCTATAGAATTAATGATGAAAGCAAATATGATCAACAAAATGACCAAACATGAAAAGCAAAGATTTCTGTTTCTACTACAGTACAATTTGTTATTTACATATCAATGACAAGTTAATGCTACACTTCACTAACACATTTTAATGAAAAGTAATCAAGAACCTCTGTAATCATAATGTAACAACAATCCAAATGTATTCATATCAACAATTGCAGTTGTATTTTAGATTTTTCTACAGGTTACAGAGAAATCCATTTTCAGTGTTTAGTTAATCATTATATATGACGACCATTTCATTTAGCAGATGTACAGTAGATCATCGATAATGTACATGTTTTAAAAAAGACAAAAAAACAAATGAAGACCTGTAGTCGTCTGCGCTGTGCATCCATCTCATCCTTTATCGTCTCTTCATCTGAAAAAAAATTAAAATTGAAATTAAAATCAATATATTAGATTCACTTATCAAATACAGAGTGTTAAACAGTGGTGAGGTTTGACTGATCACTTCAATCTGGAGTTTCACCCAGCTGGAGAATTGACACCCAAATGATCTCTGTGTCTTCAGTACAGCAGATAGTTGTGGCCAGCAGGTTTGCTGCAGGCGACTGGTGTTCTATAACAATTATATTAACTGCTGGACTGGATGAATGGTGAAAAAAAGGTTTATCGTCATACACCCAGTAACTGGAACTGCCTGTGATTTGTTACTTAAAGATGGTATCTGTAATGTGTTTAATTCAATAAAGTGTTGATATATCAGTTTGTGCAGTGGAGCATTAAAACAAACCAGCACATTTTCTGTGGTTGGAGACGCTCTCCACTCTGCTGCTGCTAAATGTTGATCAGTCTCACCTGTGCTGGTTGGCTGTGCCAATAAACTCTGTTCAGAACAGAGCTAGTGAACTGAACGTGATGCATTTCACACCACTTTACTGTGTGATTGTGTCCATCCAAATCAACACAATACACCTGTAATACCACATGTTTCTCAACATGAGGTTTGTTCTAGCCAGAGAGAGCAATTCACCAGTCAGAAAGAATGATTTGGTGCCAGGTAACTTAGATAATCAATTATGTTTGATTTTTCTTATTTTTTGTCTCTTTTGTCTAACTTTATTAAACTAAACTGATGCATTGATTTGCATTACAATGGTCTCCCTTTTCAGGATCATGTGCACTGCACAAACTGGACAAACCTGGAAAAGTTGGCAGTCCATCACAAGCACAGACAGAAAATCACTAACTTTCACATTCATATCTCTGGTCTTTTCTTCTCCTGCACATTCTTGTCTGTGCAGATGGGAAGAAACTGTCGCACCCACAGAAAAACTATGCAAAGATGAGTCGGTCAAAATTGGCATTTTTATTGTTCACATGCCTGGGCTTTATTTTCTAACTTGTACCGTCCTTGGTCAAACTGTTTACTTATTTTCAGTGAATATATAAATCCTGTCTTATATCTTGTACAGTCTTTAGTCCTTAGTATAACTGAAATGCAGAAAAAGCTTGCATGTTTACCTTGACCAGGCTGAATATCATGCTATAGAAGAGAGAGGATATGAAGAGGAATATGAAGGAGGAGGTTGTGGACCACAGACTGCTGAACTCATCCTCTTCAATAGCATCCTCTGTGCAGCTCAGAGCAAAACCCAGTTTTGACTCTGGAGGAAAATCTAAGAGGAGGAAGGTATAGGTGGTTAGATGAGAGGTGTGTGTGTGTGTGTGTGTGTGTGTGTGTGTGTGTGTGTGTGTGTGTGTGTTAACAATGCTTTTATATTAAGATAACATATAGACGTCTTTGTCTCTCTTGAATAGTGCTCATAAACTGGAATCGAGCATTATCCACTCTTTGATCACACGTCGTGTGTGGACGTTTCTCCAGTTGAACAGTGGAACAGTACAGTATACTACTGTGACTTCGTGCTTGCTTTTCAGTTTGTTTTTAAATATTGAAGTCATTCATGAACATGTAACAAAAGTGTCTCCATGCAACATTTATTTGAAACAGTCAGCACACTTCTCAAGCTGTTAGACAATGTGACAAAGACAGATTGGAACACAATATGATGACAAACAAAACTAAATTGACATGTTGACTGTTATTTTTACAATCACAAAGACTGATGACATCACAGAGTGCACAGGTTCCCGTGGCAGAGAGTACACACACAGACAGAGCAACACATCAGCACACAATACCACGTTTAAAGCTGAATCTACTATTTTCTACATTCAATCGAGTTACCCTGGGACTTAGACACTCCTCGGGGTTTCATGGAGTCATTGCTGCCAGCAGGCCAGACGTTGCAGTTGAACATGTTGAACTTGTTCCACTTTTCCTTGGTGGTGGTGTAAACACTTGTAACTGAGTAGCCTTGTTGGGTCTTCTGTGGGGGGAAGTTAATGCCATCAGTATAGATGTTGGTTTCATCTTCTGACCAGGCGATGTAGTAATCCTGCATCACAGGACTGGAGACCAGACACACCAGAGTGACCTCAGCTCCTTTGTTGATGTCCTCCTCTGTGAGGACGTGGACTGTCACTTTTGGCTCACGCCCATCTGAAAGAAACACCAGCGAGGTATATATAAGCTTTATGTTTGCTATACATAGATTATGACGTGTTTGTGTGTGTAAGTTGGCTGCCTCCCCAGACTTACAGATTACTGTTCTACCAGTGAGTCTCCATCCCTCAGTAACATACCTCCTTTGTGGACAGTCAGATCTTGAATAACTGGAGTCATATCGTCTCTAATGGCAGAACAGCGCACTTTGTTGACTCTCTGCCACTCAGTGCGACTACGAGTCATCGTGCTGGTTTTGATGCGCTGACCATCAACAGACTTTGTTGTTTCAGTAATGTTGTCGGTCACATCTTGTCCATCAATTTGCCAAGTGACTTTAATTTCATTTACAATGGTCTCGTCCTGTCCAGTAATGATACACTCCAACTCTGCCTGGTTGTTGCTGAAAATTCCTTTGGGACTTGGTTGGTTCAGTGTCACTGTGATAGGAGCTACATAAAAGAGAGCAACAGAACATCTGCACGATAAGAAAAACTGTAGACTTCACATTTATGTCAAGTTCCAGCATAAACTACTTCATGTCACTATTTAGTGATAACTGCAATAGCACTGCACCTTTTGAGGCCTTCTTTTTATATTGTGTTCCGCTGTAAGTCACCTCACAGGTATAAACAGCTTTACTGTCCCAGTCTGTGTTTTTGACCTTCAGGACACTGACAGCTGAATGTAACTCTCCAGTTTTTTGGATGGGACTTAGTGAATGTAGTTACAGAGTCTGCATTCTTTTTCCATTTGAATGAGTCAATTGTTCCATGGAAGAAAACCCTCACTCGTACACACCAGGGCCTGAGTGTCTTCACTTGGCACCGATACCAAAGTCACTTTTGGAGGCTCTGAGGCAGGTGGCAAGAAAGAGCAGAAATACAGTCATCCATTTTAATTGATTCATGCTTTATTCACACCTTCATTTGATAATTTGTCTCAAAGGAAAAATGTATGTTTCAGACAGATGAGGATAAAATGAGGGAATAAATATTGCTGAACATTCATAGATAAAAGCAAGCTGAATGGGGAGGACATACTGATGCATGATTTGCTCAGGCATTAGAGAGACATGTTAGCAAATTGAAAATTCACATACTGTGCACTTTCAGATGTTGGGGCCTCCAGGGTGAGTGTACTGAACATTTGAAAGACTTCCTTGAATCCCAGTCAGATTTGGATACTTGGACCAAACTGACTCCTGTATATTTGTTGTTTTTCTCAGCTGGAGGATAATTCTCAGAAGTCAGGGCGCTCCCACTGGAATTGGTCCACTGGAAAGTAAGACTCTTTGGGTAGAAGTCGCGTGCAAGACAACCAACAGTGATTTTATCTGCAGGCCCAGAGTTGCACTGAACCAAAGGGAACAGAGTCGGTGATGCAACTGTTACTGTGAAAGAGTTTTATAAATGTCAAAACATGTAAATACCAATAAAGGTAAATTAAATTACAGATGATCAATAGCTTGTCTAAAAGCAGATTACAAGTATTAATAGAGAGAATAACGTGCACCTTTGTTATCTTTATAACTATGTAATCACTATAACAATAATATAAACAGTACCAGTACATGCCAACATAAAAAACATAAAATTATCTTTACTCTTTCCCAGCAGCAACGGCATGTTTATCTAAATCATCTTAGAAATAAATACTTTATGGTTTACTTAATGATACTTAATAAGTGAATGGTAATATAATGGCTAATGGAAAAATCCTCCGCAGGACAGCAGCACACCGACTGTGACTGTTGCCTGTTTGCATGATGAAACTGAAGAGAGAGACATCTGCTCAAAACATCATTTTAATGAATATTACATTTTAATAAATAATGTCCTATTGATTATTTTTGTTTCTGATCAGCACACAGATAAACAGACTGGATCTGAGTTCAATGGCACTAATATTTAAAACTGCACTCTTTGTGAAATATAATGAATCAGTTTAAAACATGTTTGCCATGTCGGTCCACTGGAAAGAACTCTTTGGGTGGAAGTCGTGTGCAAGACAACCAGCAGTGACTTTATCTCCCAGAGTTGCACTGAACCAAAGGGAACAGAGTCGGTCTTTAAAGTTTAAATCATATAAATACAAATTCACATAAATATCACAGATAATCAATTGCTCATGTAAAAGCTAATGATTGGGAGACCCAAAGTGTTCAATGTTTAATATATAATCTTACAAATAACTACAATAATATAACTATTCTAACTGAACTATATATTATTTATTTTTTAATTATTGCAACTTATTTTTATAATGTCTTATTCATTTATTTTATATGGAATGCTTTGGGTCTAAAAAAACATCACTGTAAATATGAAAACATCTCATTGTAGGAAGATTTGAGAATAGTAACTAATAAAGTAATAAATATTGATTCATTAATTATGTTAATATATCGAGTTACAGAAATCATCAAGTTATCACACTAACAACTATGACTGTCGACAGTTTAAAATAAAGCTGAAGACAATAAAAAAGTATTTTTATTTATTTGTTTTTGTTTGTTTATGTGTTCAGCAAATAAACAGACTAGAGCTGAGCGTGTTAAAACCACGGCTTCCACCAACATTCAAAACCAAAACCACTGCACTGTTTTGTGGAATCAAGACCTTATAACAGTAATAATAATTATTAATATATTGTATTATTTTTACTTATTTTTTTGTTTAACAGTAAATCTAAAAACCTAAGAAGGTTGAAGGTTGGGAAGAATTACAGATCACTTGATGTGAAATGATTCCTTCATACTTAAATGATGAACAATTGAACCTGCAGTGCAAATGTATACGGTCCTTTAAAAGTCAGTCGTCCCTGTGGTATTTCAAAAGAAACGATATATTATATATACTTCAAACTATATAAATATGTACTTCATTATGTCTTTGTTCAGTGTTCAGTTGTTTAATTGAAACACATACTGACCCTGTATTTAAACACACAAATAAAATATATATTCCTATGTTCATATTTATGGTAACTTCTTACAAAATAAAATGCAGGTATGGTCCTGCAGGGTATAGAATTAATATCCGCAGTAATAAAATGTATCGAATAATAATGTGAATAAAAAGATGCAGACATTCATCAGCAGCAATTCCAATCCAGCTGAATACATTTTAAGATCAACTCAAACCACCTCCTGCATTAAGTGATAATGCCAAACAAGAACTTCTTCAAATGCTTTCTAAGAAACAGCTGCGTTAAAAACATCTGTCTGCTCTGTTTTCTAGTTTGTCCAACATCAGTATGAACCTAAATAACACCATGAGTTAAACTTCTCGACCACCAATAATCACATTTATAAAAAGAAAAATAAACTAGTCAGTAAATATATTATTTAAATGTGTCTTACCTGAAGATACTGTGACTTCAGTCCCACGACCCCAGTAGTCGAAAACATCACAGTGCTGCATCTCCACTCACTGCTTGTACAAAAACCTCACGGTCCAGAAAAATGTGTTAAAAGCTCATTAAGTGTATGAAATACACAGAAATCCTGGTCAGTTTTATATCCTGGTGTCGTCCTGTGAGCACACGTTTTGTGTTGATTCTTAATCAGTTCTTTAAGTAAAGATTTACTGGAAGATGACATTTACATCTCTGCACTAACTGTGACTTTAAACTACTAATTAACTGACTTTTAACTACAAAGCTGCTTATTAAAAATGATAAACACAGTAGTTACCTCATATTCCAATGAGAAATATTTTGTCCTGTCCTTTTTTTCCATCACAAGAAAGGGAGAGTGTCAGATTACTGCTCTTAGGTTTTTGTATGGATCTATATCACCGTGTCCCCCAGCCATCACAGTGAAAAACCCTAATACAAAAACCACACACTGTTTCCTGCACTGGAGAGTCAGGGGACCTGTGTTGTCAGCAGGGAGAATAAAACAAAACTTAAATTCCAATCAACAAAACTATATTTAAGGTTTTAGTTGGTGAATTTGCATTATACATATTTTATAATCAGTTTATTATTGTTTTTTAATTTATTATATGTCATTAATATACCATGACATGGTTTATGTATATATTTTAATCTGAATAACTGAAATTAAAAATTACTCATATATACATATATAAATGATTTACTTTTAATATATTGATACAACACCAGCCCACTAAATGGTGGTTACCATCCTTTGTTCAGACCATAATGTTGGAAAAAACTGTAGCATCATAATCTTTAAAAAAGCTATATTGGTTAAAAAAAACTACAAGAACATTCTCATTTTAAAGTAGTTTTAATTGTTTTTTAAAGATATTTAAGAAATACTAAGCTTTTAAACTCTCAGCGTGTTGAGGGACTTGAACACATCAAAATGAAAACAAACAATCAATAATATAGCGAATGACATTAAAGGGGCAATAAGATTTGGCCAGAATTTTATTTTAAAACATTCACAAAATGAACTAACCTCATCAACAGAATGTGAAGAAGTAACAGTTCTGACGTTATGTCAATGATGTCAGTGTATTGTGTTGCAGAGATATCTACTGAAATTAGCATGCTAACCTGCTAGCCCGGGCCCGTCCTGTGTTGTAATACCACTTGTGCCTCAAGAGGCGATAGTCCGACAGTACAGCTCAGGTAGTTCTAGCTGGGAGATGTGTGCCAGCAGCGAGTTCGCTACGTTACACAAGCTCTCTTAGCTTTTTTAGTCTAATAAATAAAAAAAATAAACTCACAAAATGTCATCAAAGGAAATATTCTTACACCTATTTTCCTTATTAAACAGAAAAATACAACCGTCACCTTCTGAATTCACATTTCTCTCTTTCAACGAACTAAGAGCAGCTTAATCGCCTTGTTAACTCATCGTAAAACACATTTCATTCAAACTCGAGAGAAACAAAATAAAACTCACCAAAATCGTCTTGGTTTGTCTTTAAACTGTTCCAACAATCCCCAACTCTGGTTTGGTGGAATTAAATCCTTAATCCACCGCGTTAGATGTGAAACATATATTCTGGCTCTATGCGCTGTCGCTGCCTCTCTGATGCACGACCCCCCTTTCAGTCCTCTCCCGTCCTGGTTGAGCCGCTGTAAATCATCTCGTATTGTAATTGTATTCCCTGTCGACAAACTGGCCTCTGTCGGTCCTGGTCTGGCCGTGTTCACTGGGAGTCTGCTGATCCCGGTTCCGTTGCCCGTTCTGCTGCCCATTCTTGACTGAGTCAGCTTATAGGACCGCTATGTTAGCTGCTAACTTTAATTAATGTTGTCATAAAATTGATAAATACAAACTGAAATATGAAAGCAATGATGAATGTTTAAATTTGATTGGAGCTTTGTGTAATTTGGTCTTTTTGGCAGCCATCAGCAGATATGAGGGGTCAAGAAAGACTAAGATAATTCTTTGTTATTGTTCTTACAGATAAAGTGCTGCTCAGCCTCATAACAGGAGATGATCAACCTGATGGTGTGTAAACTCCGCTCTTTGTTTCAGTTTAGGACAAGCTGTGACAGAAGCATAGTGTGGGGAAATGCATCAGATATTCTGAATTAGGGGGTGTTTTAAAAACAGCTTGTATAAAGTGGTTTTACAACACTTTCTATCAGTGACTGTCACAGTCACATCTGCAGTGGTTTGTGTACAGCTCTGTGGCTTCCTGTGTCACTGTGGCTTTCGAGCACAATAATAAACAGCAGAGTCTTCAGTCGTCAGGCTGTTCATCTGCAGATACACCTGGTCCATGTTGTTGTCTCTGGAAATGGTGAAGCGATTCTGGACTGACGTGGAATAAGCTTTAGTGCTTCCACTGGGAGCAGAAATGTGGGCAACCCACTCCAGTCCTTTTCCTTCAGCTTGTCTGATCCAGCTGATAGCAGCATCATCATCTGATATTCCTGCATAAGTACAGGTCAGTTTGTGGGATTCTCCATGCCGCTTCACCACTGCTTCAGACTCGGCCAGAGTCTGACTGCAAACACCTGGGGAGAAAAGCAGTCTGATCAGAGCAGAGCCAAACAGAAACCTTGACATAGAAAAAGAAGCAGAAGTGTGTGTTCACCAGAAATGGATGACAGCATGAGAAACATTAAACATGTAGCTAAAGTCATTCTGAAAATGTGTTGCATGTCTGGTCAGTGGTTTGGTCTCTCTTCCTCAGTTTGCAGTGAGATAAATAAAGATGGAAGAGATCAAGATTTGCATTGGCTCCGCCTCACAGTGCTGAAAAATAAGAAGAATAAAATTGATATTTATCAACTGAAGGGATTTGATCTATTTACTCAGAAGGTATTTTTGTTTATTATATTAAGATATTAATTACAGGAGTGTTCTGCCGAATATTTGCTCATTATATGTGTTTTTTAATTGCGGTTTCAGGGCTGGTTGGACGAGACACACAAAATAAACTGAGAACTGAGTGGATCCAGCATTTGGTGCCTGATTCCGAGCACACAGCTTGTAACGAACAGACAGTATAAGCAACATATGATCCATTTCTTACATGAATTAATGGCACACAGCTCAACTGAACTGAGTATTGTGATGAATCTTTCAGCCATTTTATGGCCAGAAGTGAGGAGTCGTATCAGGATTCAGTCCATCTTCCAAACCGCTTGTCTTTTTCATGGTCACAGGGTGGAGCTTTTCTCAGCGCTCACTGAACAAGACAGGTCGAAACACATGTACAGACAAACACATGAGCACACATGAGCACTTGAAAAAGTAGCCATTTTACCTAAATTGCATTTGTGTTGACAGGGTGAGGAAACCATCACAGACACTCTGAGGACGGATGGAAATATTAATTGTAAGTGTGTTAGTGGTTTCCTCACTGCCATTACATCCATGTATGTTCCATGTAAGGCCATTACTGGGATCAGTATTAAAAATGCAGTTAGTCCTTGTCTGCCCTCTAGGGTTTTAAAGAGGGGACTGCAACTCATTTCTATTTCAAGTAAATGTAACTCAGTGGTGAATCCTTAAAGATCCCCTCCACTAAAAATGTGTTTTTCTTATGTTTGAGTTCCCTAAAATGTCAGACCTTGACTTTACTGACTTGTATCCGTGCAAAGTTTGTCACTAGAGAGGTGTTTTCACATTCCTCTACTGAAGGGGGAGATGTGTGTACACTTCCCTAAAATCTGGGATTCAAACAAGCTAGATTTGGGACGTCACAAATTCGAAAGCCAACAGCAATGCCACGGGCAAAGAAACCTGAAACCTCCAGCGCAGAGCGGACTTGTGAGTACAGAGAGCGAGAGTTTGCACTAAGTTAGTGAAGTGAAAGTTTTGACAGCAAACAAGGTAGAGTGTGCAGTTTTTGGATGTAAACAGGACCTGAGCTTCCTTCCACTATCTACTAGGTAATAAGAAGAGTAGATGTGCTTCCAGCCCCTTTTCAGAGATTTTATTTTTACTTTTAAGTGGGAAACCCATATTAAACAAAATATTAATCATAGCAGTATTATTACATACTTTAAAACATGTCTGGAGGGGAACTTGAAAATATAGAAAGATGGTTGTGTTCTGCAATACCTGTCAACCTGTCCAGGAGATGTCTCATTTGTGTATATTTCCTCTTTTACAAACAGATGTGAATCCAGAGGCTGTACAGGTCAATCTGTGAGATTCTCCAGGCCTTTTAACCACTGGTTCAGATTCTGTCAGAGTCTGACCATCAACACCTGTTAAGAGGATTAAAAACATCAAGTGAAATAAGCTGTTGACAAAAATAAAAGCTACTTAAAATTAAGATGAGTGAAGATCTTCACCTGCCCAGCAGAGAGTTAAAAGCAGCAGTCCTTTCCTATAGTCCATCATGTTAAACTGTGTGTCCACTGTTCTCTGTCATCCTCTCTGCAGTCAGATAAGTAGAGGTGGAAGACATCTGAGTTTTGCATTGACTCCTCCTCACAGTGTGGAACTGGATCTGACTTGGATCTCAGTTACTGTTTGGCGAAACTGGAGAATGAATGTTTACTGTACATGAGTCATTCCTCCAAGAGTCCCTCTTTCATGTTTCAGTATAATTTGTGCAACATGTTGACAAATACATTATTTAAGTTGGCTGCTTCATTATTAAGCTCAGTCT
>NW_025322567.1:0-27254 GCF_020085105.1 Siniperca chuatsi | reverse complement strand
AATATTGATAATTAAAATGACAGATTTTTTTGTACATGAAAAAAACGTGATTATTAACAGTATAATTTACAGGCTGTTAGATATCTAGTTAGAGCAGTTATATATCTATATATTTAGTCCAAAAAATGGACACCTACTTATGAATCATGATGAGAAATGTAACAAAGTACACTCAAATACTGTTCATAACATGCTACTTTATACTTACTAATGCACTGTTAAAGGTTTTTTATGGCTTACATTACACAAAATCTGTGTCCAGTTGGGTATGAAGTTATTATTGGAGCAAAACAACTGAGCACCTGTGACAGTGGAATTTGTAGTTGTAGAAAATAGTCACACATGTTTATCAGAAAATTTGAAGTTACAGAGAAAAATACTTTAGGAGTTGTAAACTTGTAGAATTGTTTTTCTCCCCCACAAACAAGTGACTACAACGGCTTGAATCTGCCGCTACAAGTCTCAGATGCTGTTTTTTGCAAGTTCTGCGTGCTCTCACTTGGCCAATCAAAGGAGCTCGTTTGGGCGCCTGTCCGTCTATCGTTTTTCCATCGTTTTTCCAACCCAGTTTAGATGAAACCGCGCCCACTCCATGATGAGACATGGGTCACTGAATTTGATGAATTTACTGTTTATCAGATTGTTGAGTAATGGCAAACATTAATTCTGAAGGACTACGAGTGAACAGTTTGAGTCAAGCATAGAGGCTGTATTATGTGTAGCTCTGGTTGTGTATGTGTTTTTCTTGCAGTTGGTTTGTTAAACAAACAGCCAGCAGCGGCGTTTCAATGATATATGTGATTTTTTTGTTATCTTCGCCACCATCTTGACAGTAAAGGAGCCGGGAGGGACAACTGAGTGAGATTCAACTCTTCTTTGTCTGGGAGAGGAGCGGGAGGTTGGGAGGGGTTTTATTTTGTGTGGTGTGTTACAACAAAATGTTCTAAATAAATAATGTTTAAATTGAGAAGTTTGGACTTATCGTACCGTTTATTGTTTCCTTATTAAGATGATACAGTTGGGCGAACCCCCGGACGCTCGGTTACAATACCATTACACTATTCTGTACATCTTAAAGAAAACTGAAACTATATTATACAAAAACACTTTATTAAAAATGTTGCATAGCCTATAAGAAAACTTACACCATACTATACTACTCTCAATCTCGGAACCCATCGGCATTCGTCTGAGACGATTTAGCCTCTGTTTCGGGGCTTCCGGTGTAGCCAGCGGATATCCAGATAAAGGATATCCGGGCCAAGACTTCCTCTTCCGTGCGCCAATCATTGTTTACAGTCCGATTAGCAATCTTGGAACTCATCGGCTATTGTCTCGCAATGATTTGAATGCAGATACATTTATAAAGCTAATAAAAAGGTAATCTCTAGGGTTCCGAGACTGATAAAAAGCTAAATCGTCGTCTAACGATAGCCGATCGGTTCCGAGATTGCAATTCAGCCAATGTGTTGCCGATGTGATTGGTCAATACTAGTCGGAATACAAATGGAAACCAGAATGCTTCTGATACCAAAATCTTGTCCCTTGCCTACAGATTCTGCATTCTTATGCAGATATTTGTTTATAGAGATTATATTACACTATACAAAAAACCTGTCTCCCCTTCATGCCACCACTCTCATGCATGGCACACGGCCTGCCCTGCACTTCCTGTTCCCCACCCACATGCCCCCAGACACACCTGGCAGAGTGCACTCTTCTAGTTCAGTTAGTGTTGTATTATTATCATGAATAAGACTTTGGCACCCCCTGGTGGATCAAACTTCAGAACTTGCTTTACATGACTTGCTTCACCCTCCGTCCAAGGACGTCATATCATCCGGTTGGAAGGTCAGCCAAACTGAAGTAACTGAAGATGGAAGAGCGACTGATTCAGAATCATTCAATTACATTTATTTTACTTACATAGCACCAACTCATAAAAGAAGTTATCTCATTGCACTTTTCCTATAGAGCAGGTCTAGACCATACTCTTTATAATATTATTAATAGAGACCCAACAAATCCCACCACGAGCAAGCATTTGGCAACAGTGGCAAGAAAAATCTTCCTTTAAGAGGCAGAAACCTTGGACAGAACGAGACTCAGTGGTGGTGTGTTACGTTTTGAGAGAGAGAGAGAGAGAGAGAGAGAGAGAGAGAGAGAGAGGGAGAGAAAGGTTTGGAGAGAGAGAGAGAGGTTTAGAGAGAGAGGTTTTGGGGTGGGGGGATGGGGGGAGAGGGAAGCACAATGCAAATACCACCTAGAATTTTTAAAATAGTAGTGATGTAATTGTAGTGTTAATATTAATAAATTAATAATAATAGGAATGACAGCTATATGAAAAAAATGACAGTATTAGTAACAGAGCCAATAACAACAACTGTAGTAGCAGTTGTCAAGCAGGAACACGGAGGCAGCAGGTGGCCCACAACCACAGATCCAGACTCTGCAGCTCTGGAGGTAGAAATACCTGCTGAAAGCGACAGAAGGAGAGAGGAGAGAAACGAGAAAGCACAGAACTACGGGAGAGAGAAGATGTCGAGTTAGTAACATGCATTAATGGGATAAAAATGCATACAGATGGAGAGGGAGAGAAGGAGAGAGGAAAGAGGTGCATCATGGGAAGTCTCCCAGCAGTCTAGGCCTATAGCAGCATAACTAAGGGATGGTTCAGGACTCAACCAAGCCAGCCCTAACTATGAGCTTTATCAAAGAGGAAAGTCTTAAGCCTACTCTTAAATGTGGAGATGGTGTCTGCCTCCCAAACCCAAACTGGGACCTGATTCCACAGGAGAGGAGCTTGATAACTGAAGGCTCTGGCTCCCATTCTACTTTTGGAGACTCTAGGAACCACAAGTAACCCTACACCCTGGGAGCGCAGTGTTCTATTCGGGTAATAAGGTATTATGAGATCTTTAAGATATGATGGTGCCTGACCATTAAGAGCTTTGTAGGTGAGGAGAAGGATTTTAAATTCTATTCTGGATTTTACAGGGAGCCAGTGCAGAGAAGCTAATATTGGAGAAATAAGATATATTTTCCTAGTTCTTGTCAGTACATGTGCCGCAGCATTCTGGATCAACTGGAGAGTCTAAACGGACTTATTCGGGCAGCCTGATAATAAGGAATTGCAATAGTCTAACCTAGAAGTAACAAATGCATGCACTAGTTTTTTGGCATCATTTTGAGACAGGAGGTACCTGATTTTTGCAATGTTATGTAGGTGAAAGAAGGCAGTCCTTGAAGTTTGTTTCATGTGGGAGTTAAAGGATAATTCCTGATCAAAGATATCTCTGAGGTTCCTTACGGTGGTGCTGGAGGCCATGGCAATGCCATCTAGACTAACTATATCTTTAGATAATGTGTCTTGGAGTTGTTTGGGGCCAAGTACAATAACTTCAGTTCTGTGAAGTTTTTTGAGTTTAACATCAGAAAATTTCAGGTCTTTATGTCCTTAAGGCATGCTTGAAGTTTAGCTAACTGGTTAGTTTCATCTGGCTTGATCGATAGATATAATTGGGTATCATCTGCATAGCAATTAAAGTTTATGGAGTGCTTCCTAATAATATTGCCTACAAGAACCATATATAAGGTGAATTGAATCGGTGAAGGCACAGAACCTTGTGGAACTCCGTGACTAACTTTGGCTTGCACAGAGGACTCATCGTTAACGTGTACAAACTGAGATCGATCTGATAGATAGGATTTAAACCAGCTTACTGCAGTTCCTCTAATGCCAATTACATGTTCCAGTCTCTGTAATAGGATGTGATGGTCAATGGTGTCGAACAAAGCACTAATATCTAACAAGACAAGTACAGAAACAAGTCCATTTTCTGATGCAATATAAAAGGTCATTTGTAATTTTCACCAGTGTAGGCAGGACTTGATGAATTTTTTCTCTAATAGTTAAAATTGTATTATTAGACTGACTGTGTCCTTGTCGTTGCTGCAGTGGTTGTTCCTGTTCTCGTCCTCATTGCTGCCGCTGGATTCATTGTTTACAAAAAGAAGAAAGGTGATTAATTGACTTTTTCAGTACTTTGATTTTAGTCTTTGAGTTAATGCTTTTATCCAGGTTACAAAATTGTAACATGCATCAGTTCCCTGCACGCCATAATTTGAAGTAACCAACAGTAAGCGCTGTGAGGCTCAGATAATATGACTATACCATGATAATGTGGAGAGAAGTGATAAGAAAAGAAATAAAGTAAGGACTAAACAGAAGAGTAGACTGGATTCATTTTTCAGTTTGAGTGAGTAGAAGAGGTGATCATATTCACTGGTAGATAAGGTGACGAAAGATATTCTGGCATTTACAACTGTAACTGAAATTATTTGTCTTCTGTTTTGATTTCAGCCAAATGCCCTCCATCTCGTAAGTAAAACTTACTTTGATTCTATTTCAACTGATCTGACACACACTTTATGCTGTAGATTAAAAAGGGTTTCACATTATTGTGCAGATGAACTTTTTCAAAACTGTTTCCTGCATTTACTGTTCAGTAAATGTAAAAGTTCATTGCAGGATGAGTGGACTTTACGTTGTTTCACAGTTTGTTTCTGACCTTACAGCTCCTGACAACGGCTCTGAGCTCTCTGAGAGACTGAATCCAGCCATATGACAAGTATCACATTACATAGCTTTACAGAACTAAAAGAGACTGAAACATGACTTCCTTCTTTTATTTGGTAAGACAGGACAAGAGACATAATTCATGAAAAGTTCCTCATACCACAGGGGTTACTTACTAGTAGCTATTGGTAAGACTAGTGGAACCAGATAGACAGTGATGGTAGCTGGACTACTGGCCATGGCATTCACATTAGATTTCTTATAAAGTCTGTTGGGCCAGCCAGTGTAGTTTAGCCTGAGCAGAGACAATCAGTAGATATAAGGCTGCAGAGTGTCTGCTCTTTACTTGGGTGAGTGAAGGATTTAAAGGCAGCTTGAAGGTACGTTAGGTCAGGGTTAGAGAATAGTGTCGCCTGTCACAGGGCCAACTGCATGACCTAATGATATCATTTAACGTGAATACTGGGCTTCCATAGGAATGCTCACCCAACTTTTGGCACATCTGATAACCAGAAATTAATGTCAAAATCAAATGTATTGCTCTTTCTTTTGGTGCTGATGTTTGGCTTTTCAATAAAGTCCCAAATTTTCAAGAGTTTGGCTCCACATACTCATCTGTGACTATAGTTGCGGTAATTTGAATATTACCTGAGCATTCAGTATTCTCACAGAGGAGTTGGATGAGAAGATCGATGTCAGTTTCAACTAGAGTTGTGACGTTCGCGAACGAACCGATTCTTTTGAACGGCTCATAAACATGAACGATGGGAGCCGAGTCGCGGCTGGAGGGGAGCCGTTCTTTCTGTCGTTCTTTTTTCCTATGCGTGTTTCACACAGATGCACACAAATGAGCTCCTCCGCGAGACAGAACAGTTATAGGGGGAGGGGCGCACCCAGCGCAGGCCAACCCTTTATAGCGTGATGATATTAGTTATTAGTTGTGCACGCATCCTTCACGTGAGTACTCCAGTGGAAAAAAACCCTGCGTTCCTCTGTCATTGGGTAGGAGCGGAGCCATGACGTCTGCACGCTGCCGTCACATGCTTACTCCAGTTAAAAAAAAAAAAAAACTAAAAAAAAAAACACGTGCGATTGCCTCTCTGTCTCAGTGCCAACGTCAGTAATAGTGGGTCGTTCGGACTTCGAAAGGAAGAAGACACACACGTGACACATCTGAAAATGAGCCAGAGGAAAAGGAGCAGCATTTGGGTGCACTTTTCTCGCGAAGAAAACAGTAAAGCTAAATGCAGCATTTGTCAAAAAGTCATTTCATTTAAGTCTGGGTCAACAAATAATTTACACAGGCATTTGAAGACTCAACACCCAACACTGCAGGTCACAGGTTTGAAAGCAGAGCCAGACTCAGACAACAACAGTGACACTGATGTGTCCATTGCCTCCTCTGCCTCCACATCAAGTGCAGCTGCAGCCACAGCAGCCTCTGACCCCACTGGGCCCACATTGCCTGGCCAGGCACGACCAAAAAGAAAGCAGACATCCATCAGTCAATATTTACCTCCTGTCTTGACCCCATTAAGACAGGAGAAGATAGACGAAGAGCTGGCAAAGATGATAGCCACTGACTTCCAGCCTTTCTCAATAGTGGAGGACACAGGATTCAAAAAATATTCACAGGCGCTCAACCCCTCCTACATTCCTCCAAGTAGGAAGGCACTAGCCCAGAAGGTCACGGATATGTATGACAGGGAGACAGCATCTTTGAAGAGAAGGGTGTCAAAGTACCAGCTGTCTGTTTAACCACAGACTGTTGGACTTCAAGAACGACAGCATCATATATGTCTGTAACCTGCCATTTTATCGAGGATTTCCGTGTGGCCTCCTATCTCCTGGACTGTTTTGAATTCAGTGAGCGGCACACAGCAGACAACATTGCACAACAGCTGCTTAGTGTTGCAGCAGAGTGGGGGGTGGACAAGAAAGTAGTGTGCTGCCTAACAGATAATGCGGCAAATGTTACTAAGGCTATACAAACCATTGGATGGATGCACCTACCATGCCTGGCCCATACTATTAACCTGGTGGTAAGAGATGCCCTGCAAGCTTCAAAGCCCATCATTGATAAGGTGAAAGAGGCAGTGGAATACTTTCACAGAAGCACCGTGGGGGCACAAAAACTGAAGGAGACTCAACTACAAATGAAGATGGAGGAGCTCCGACCAAAACAGGATTGTCCTACAAGGTGGAATTCCACCTACTACATGTTGAAAAGCTTTATTGCCAGTAAAAATGCTATAATCTCCACCCTGGCCGTCACCAATGCACCTGTCCGCCACCTGTCCCAGGAGGAATGGACCACAGTGCAAGAAATGTGCACAATCTTGCAACCATTTGAGGAAGTCACTGTGGAACTCAGTGCAGAAAGGTATGTTGCTCAGTTGCACAGCAGTATATTTCTTTAGCATGCATGCATAGTACATAATAGTAAATTATGAATATTTTATACCATATTAGAAATCTGTGTAATACACTGGAGTATATATCATTGTCAGTAGATTTCTGTATCCTGCATGCCAATTTCCTGATAAAAAAATTATGGATATTTGATACCACAATAGATATCTGTTTAATACATTGTAATATTTATCATTGTTTCAGCTTTAAAATTGTAACATTAAAGTTTTTTTTCTTTTTTTCACCAGCTACTTGACAGCCTCGAAGGTCATAGTGCTGGCCAGGGGACTTCAAAGAGCCACAGCTGATTTCCGGCGAAAAACTACAACAGCGGTAGCGCAAGGTGTGATCGACAGTCTGTGTGCGAGTATGTCATCGCGATTCCACATGATTCATGCCAACCACATACTAGCAGAGGCTGCTGCACTTGACCCGCGTTTTAAGAGGATGGCCTTCCCTGATGGCAGAACAGCAGATGAGACGTTTCAAAGGCTGTCAACTGCAGCAGCAAGAATTAGCAGTGGCAAACCCATCCAACAGCAACCAGCTGTGGAAGGACTGGAAGGAGCAGGCAGTGGTGCTGGATCAATAGTTTGGAGCTATTTCCATGAGGAAGTAAGGGTGGCAACAATAAGTCACATTTTTTTAGATATTTGATATCTCAGTCTAAAACTTCCAATATCTGTAAATCACTGCATTTAATCTGTACATACTGCACATACTGTACATATGCAAATCTACTATTGTCACTTCTAATTAAATGCTAAACTGCATTTCATTACTCTGTTCTCTTACACTGTGTAATGACAAAAGTTGAATATAATTTAATCTACTCTAATCACATAAAAATGGTATCTCCCATTGTTATATCTCCCACCCCTATGAGCAGGTAGCTGGAACAGTGGAAGCCAGGAATCCAACCGCTGATGCTGTCATGGAGGTGCGAGCCTACCTGGAGGAGCCTCTTCTTCCAACACATGAGGATCCCCTCAAGTGGTGGGAGAGTCGAGCCCCTGTTTACCCCAGGCTTAGCAAGCTGATGGCCAAGAAGCTTTGTGTTGTGGCGACATCAGTTCCCTCTGAGAGAATATTCTCAAAAACGATTATTTCCAGGCAGAGTTAGCTCCCAGACAAGAGCCGTTTAGCTTCCGGATCCCCTCAAGCTTCCCATCACTAGTTTCATGAACACTGGAAGTAGGGAGAAATCCTGTATCAGGGCTTCATTTTCCTCATCAGAACCAAACAAGCAGCTAGTAGGACTGATATGTCCATGTTGAGATACACAATACAAATGGTGAGCTAACTAATGGTTACTGATTGAACGTCAGAACAGAAAGCAGAACTGCAGTAAAGTGAAATGTGTCATTTAAACTTGTCTTATAATATGGTGCAGTTTCTGCATCACATATTGCCAACTTATTCCAGTCATCAGTGAAATGAAACATGTTGACTGTGGCTGTTTGGAAAGTTCATAAGTCACTGGGGCTTCACTTCATGTCCAGCCCTTCATCAAGTGATGGAAAGTCCACTGCTGGGACTGGCAGGTTGTTTTACTGTTCTCATCCTTACCATCATGTCTTTGTGTAAATCGTCATATTTCTCAATTATTCTCCTCTCTTCTTATCCCACTAATGTGCCGGTATTCTTCATTTGACACAAGATACGACACGATTTTTAGTTTCAGGTTTCAGAATCATCCACGCATTAGTGATGGGAATTACGGCTCTTTGAAGGAGCCGGATCTTATGGCTCAGTTCCTTTCCGAGAGCCGGCTCTTCATTTAGTACCACTTCTGCTGCTGGTCACTGCCTCAGTTACTTTCTTATTTGTTGCAAGAAATAAATATGCAATATTCTTCTGCAATACATTGAAATTGTCTGTCATATTGATGGTTAAAAAGTGGGATGTGTCAAGAAAAACTATCCTAGTTGTATAACTCGTTCACTTAAAAGAGCCGACTCATAGAGCCAACTCGTTCGCGACCGACACATCACTACCACGCAGCTCTGGTCACTAGTCTCGAGGACAGAAGCACTCCCGCGAGGAAACAGAAGCCAAAACAGCTGGACCAGCTCGGTCCTTTACTCACACGTCTTTATCAAAACAAGATGAGCAAATTATTTTTGTTGCTTCTCTTCTGTCACGTTTCATCACCAGGTAAGATCACATTTTAAATCTTTACTTTAAGCTCTTTGCATTTTGTTCCCAGGATCACACTCGTGACTTAGTTTCACTTCTACTTCAACTTGATCGGACTAAATGTTTTACCAGAATCCTGCTAAATACATCATATTTATGATGAGTGTCATGATGATGTGTGTGTATATTTATACTGAACGTATAAACCTTGTTTGTCCTACAGTGAAACACTCCCTGAAGTATTTCTTCACAGCATCTTCTGGAGTCTCAGACTTCCAGCTTGTGGGTACAGGACAGGTTGATGGCGTTCAGACGGGTTACTGCGACAGCAACAAAAAGATAGCAGGAGCAACACAGGACTGGATGAAAAAAATATTCGAAGATGATCCTCAGCACTTGGAGCGGTACACCCAACAGTGTTTTGAGAATGTGCCAAACTTCTTCAAAGCCACGATTCATAGTTTGAAGCAGGACTTAAACCAAAGTGGAGGTACAGTATGCAGGCTACTGCTATTTTTAACTTTTTACTGCTAAATGGTTCTGCATCTTAGTTGTAAAGTTAATATCAGGACCACTTGTGAAGTGACCAGCCAGACTTCAGTCTGATTTAATTTTGACACCAAAGTCACGAGGTTCTTCAGTGTCCAGCCAGTCTGAGAGAGGGGGTGGGACTGGCCTCTCATTCAGGAAATATGGTTTATACTCTTGTTTTATGTAACCTTAGTTACTGTACACATTACATTTTGGGGTTATTTTAATTACTTAAGTTTACCATACTAATGTATGTTGCTTATTAAACTGTAGCCTACAGTATACTGTGGTGAGTTATATACATTTCAGTAGGAATAGTGCCACAGTATTATTTAGGACTTGCATAGTCAAGTTTTATTATTACATACAATAATTATTTAATTATCACTTATAGCACTTTAACTTGTTTTATTTATATGTGTAACATTTAAGTTGCTATTTTATGTCCACTTGAGCCAGGAGGAGTAATTTTAGTTCCTACCTGCTATTGTTTTACGAGGGACAGTTGTGAGTGTAACAGACTCGGAGTAACGTGTGGGACAGTAGAGTGGGGATCTGCTGTGAACCCAGAGAGAGTGAAGTTGGATGTACCACAGACTGTACATAAAGATGGACGACATGACAGCTCCCCAAAAGTGAAGCCAAAACATCTCCATCGCCCCCTGGTGGCTGGCTGCAGTATAGGACATAAACCCCGCCCCCTCCATGTTAGCGGATGGGACATGAGCCAAACTCAAAAATCAAAGTATATGTCAAATACATTTTTCCCAAAGATGGTTTCTGTCATTTTAGGTAGTTCTTTTCACGCTGATGTGTGTTCAAGTGTTCATTTTTCTGATACGTTTGGTTTTAATTATTTATTTGATGATGTAAAAAGGGGCTTACACGTCATGATTGAGTCTGTGTGTGGGCGGGACCTCGATACCGCGGCTCCACCCCGATCACTACTGCGCAGACTCTGGCTCCAAATGACGTCACCAGCACAAGATGGCAGCTCCCATATCCAGGATATTTTGGCTTCATTTTATACAGTGGGAGGAAGTAGAGTCGAGTCGTCCATCTTTATATACAGTTTATGGTGTGTACACTGTCTCCAGTGTCGGTGTTAATTAAAGAAGATTATTTTTATTATTGTAGCCCGCTTATTACCCGCAGGCCAAAAGGACTGGAGAACGCTACCAACCAAGAAAATAGGGTTACAGTTTATAACTGCACGACAAAATAATACAAGCAGCACATAAGAAGGGATGCTGTTTGGCTGTAAGTTAGTGAGTGTAAGGACAGAGACAGAGCGCAGTTACAGTAAAATGTATAATTTACAATTTTGTGGACTGCTGTTGTTAGCCCGCTAGCCATGCTAGCTCCAGCAGGTTATGTTAACAACCTGCACTATTTCCTGTCCCCTCCAGCTTTTGGCCCCACCACGCGAGTAAATTTAGACAGGAGGATTTCGGTCCGACTTCGCCATCACGGTTTCTCTGTGTAATGGGAGAAAAGGCTCATCTGAGATGAATTGCCTGGTCTGGAAAGTTGATGAGAGCAGGCAGCTGCAGCCGGAGGAAGTGACATAAAGCTGAAGTCAAGATGGACAGTTGGGCATGGTCACATTCAGCGTTGGGTGATGTTGTTTTTAAAAGTAACTTGTTACATTACAAGATTACTGCCATTAAAAAGTAACTTGCTAGAGTACTTCTGCGTTACCAAAAATGAAAACCCCTTTGCGATTCCTTGCACATGTTGGTTATATTGTCCAGAGGGCGCGTAGCCTTCTGCCTTTAAATGTATTGACTCTGTCATTGCATAGCCTAGTGTAAGGCCCATAATCTGTAACTCTGCAGGCCAGTAACAGGAATGACCAGTGTTGGGAGTAATGCTACTTGTGACGGTAACTAGACATGTAACTAATTACTTTTTCAAATTAAATAACGCAATCACAGTTACTGAAATTTAAATGGCCTAGTTACTCATTATTGTTGTCTTACCTGAAAATAGTGGACAACTGCAGAGAACAGCAGACAAACGCAGCCTATTCCCAGTTTTTTCCGGTTTATGATCTAACATCACCCGATCACTTCATTCAGACCAAATCAGGCGTTGCAGCGATTATCTGCAGGTTTGTGCGGCGTTGTGCTTTAGAACGTAACCGTAACGTAACAGAAAATGTTTTATTTCTCTGATTCACCAGCTTTCTCACTCCTGCCGCTCCCTCTCCTCATTCAATCTATCGGTCACTTGACCACCGCTGTCTCTCTCTCTCTCTCTCACTCAAACAAATGAACACAAACCAAAGGAAGCTTCTTGGTATCGCTATTTTTCAGCATAGACTGTAAGCCAGACACAGACTTCGAAACTGGGTACACGAAATAAACCAAGCCAGGACACAACTGGCAGAGTATCATAGTTTGGTCCATGAACTCCGCCTGGATAGCTCCTGGTGTCACTGATCTTTCAGGGTGACTGTGAGCAGTTTGATTGGTCTGATCGCCGGATTGGCCACCGCAGCGTGATGTCGAGTTGTGTTTCTCCAAAAGTTGATTCTGTGTGCATTAATAAGAGAACTGAAGCAGACATTTAAAATTAACGTAAAAGTCCCTAGTAACTAATTACTTTTATTTGCAGTAATTGCGGGGCCGGCCCTAGGATTTTGGTGGCCTTAAACAAGATTTTGTTTGTGGCTCCAAAACACTCCCAGCACAACCACCAAATCACACACACTGCTCATAACTGAATGAACACACACACACACACATTAGAGATGGATACATTAATTATCAACTCTAACATTATTTGAAAACAGTGTTTATTAAAATATATTAAAATTAGTTAAGAAACTGCAAAGTATCTGCAGCTGCAGTCTCGTCGGAGGAGGATGTAGAAGGCTGTGGTAGCTCTGTTATGACCTCTGCAGCTGCAGTCTCGTCGGAGGAGGGCGTAGATGCCCCTGAAGTCTCTGACGATGTTCCCTCAGCAGCAGTCATGTCAGCTGACGAGGTAGATGGTCCTGGTGCAGCGGAGGTTGCACCAATATATTTCAATAACGCCCCTGAAAAGATAATTATTATTTTTTTAAATATAGTTTGGAAGACATTACATAGGTATGTTATATGTATCTTCCAGGCCTTTTTATTAACCACACAAGTGCAATTTTATCCAGATATGCAAATGATCATTTATCCAAATATGTCCAATATATCCCAATATGATCTACAAAAATACTGTTTAACATAACTAGAAAGCAAATGGCAAGAAATCAAGCTTGTTCTAATGAAAAACATTTCAGCTAAAATTAATAATACATTCATACTTTCTAGCCAGCTTGGCAGGTTAAAATTATTGTTGCTATGTTCAGTTTAATTTGCTCAAAAACACATCTTTAATGTTGCAAGAAAACATTGGTAGGCAGGTAACATGCAAAGCTAGCCTTACAAACGAGGTTATTTGATGCTTACAATCTTACTCAGGTTAGCAAACGTTAGCAAGCAGTGAAAAATGTTCTAATGAGAAACATTTCAGATGCATCAGCATCTAAGTGTTATAATGCATTTATTATTTCTAGCCAGCGTGCCAGATTAAGATTAACTGTGGCTATGTTCTGTTTAATTCGATTTCGTTCAAAAACACGACTTTAATGACAGATGCAATATCCCCTTTACAGCTCGATTATGTTTGATTACAAGTAAACATATATCAAGAGGGAACCGGGGCTCAATGCATATACCCAAAAAATTTCATACAAAATGTAATTTATTTTGCAATTCAACTGCAATGAAAAAAGTTTAATTATTTGAAGTGCATGAAAGTAAATAGAAACCGAGGGTACTTGACATGTGGCACCTGTGCAGCCTTTTGGCTCCTAACGACCTGACAGCAAACTGGGCACAGCTCATGGTGGCTCCAGCCGTCGCCATCATGGCAGTGCGTGACACTGCCCAAGTCCCGGGTAATCCAAAAATGGGCAAAGAGGTGGAGCGTCGGTGGAGGTGAGGCGGCCGAATGAAGCCTGGTTGCTGCGGCTAGCCACCTGTGACGGCACCCACCTGTCACTCAAAGCGACCATGCCCTTAATTATGCATAACTTTAAGCCTTAAATAATTTAAACGGTGAGTTATATAAAAATTCAACCCCAGTACAGTTGTCATGAAAGGGGAAATTAGCTGACCAAAACTGTTTTTTGTACCAGACTGTAAACATGTTTAATTCTGCTGTGAAGTTGGGCATTTTAACATGCGGGCTAATGGAGATCGACTCGCTTTTGGAGCCAGCCTCAAGTGGCCATTCGAGGAATTCTGTAGCGGATTTGCAGGTTAGAGTTCACCTTTTGTTCAACTTGGACCGGGCGGAAGTACTCGGTCGGCCAATGGAAACACTGCTGCACTGTGTTTGGGAATGGAGAAGTTGATTAATCACGTCCTTTTTTGGGGCCAAGTGCAGGAAAATTTTGTTTAACAGAAACTTGATGTGACTGCGTAATTCCCCGGCTGTACAGGAAGTAACAGAAACACTCACATTCCGTTAGATCACATCCTGATTGTATAAAATGTTATCAGACCAATAATTAAGAGGTAAGGTAGCTTATATCAGAAAAATCATGTTACATTTACTCTTTAACCTTCATACTACTACATAATTTTACATATAAATTCAAGTCACGTCAATTTTATTCATATAGCCCAATATCACAAACACAGACACAATTACAGATACATGTAGATTGTAAAACATATGTGAAGAATACGGATCCAATGAGCAACTTCAGGTGTCACCAGTAGGACCTGAGCCACGCGACCTCCTCTCCACCATGGAGACCTGGAAAGAGGACCGGCCACACAAACACAGAAAAGGCAAGCACATCATTGACACAGATAGAGGGACAAACAAACACATGGGAGGAGAGAGAGACAGGATAGCCTGCAAGCTGGGGAGAGAGGGAGAGAAGGGGAGAGGCTATATCTCATGGGCCTGCGTGAAAACAGAAGATTAGGAGGAGAAAACTAAGGAGAGAGAACAGAGAGAGAGACGCACACTAGGACATTTGTGGGAAACAAAAACAACAGATTGTTAGAGAAAAGCTGTGGTTATCAGAAAGTTTACAGGTTTTTTGTCTTTTCTCGCCGACAGAACAAACATGGACTGTAGGTACTAGGGTTAAGACTGAGACCGACCCGCCGGTAGGATGATGGTAACAGATACAAGGCCTGAGGCATCGAAGAATAAGCACTAATTGAAAGTTAAGGTGAAAAGATGAGTTTTCAGCTTAGTTTTAAGGCCTCAACAGAGTCAGACTGTCTGATGTCAGCAGGGAGATTATTCCAGAGGAAAGGGGCACGATAGGAAAAGGCCCTGCAGCCAGCTGACTTCTTTTTAACTCTGGGGATAGAAAGGAGGCCTGTATTCTGAGAGCGCAGTGCACGGGATGGGATATAAAGTATAATGACATCAGACAGGTGTGAAGGGGCGAGTCCATGTACAATTTTATAAGTCACGAAAAGCACCTTGAAATCGGATCTGACATGAATAGGGAGCCGATTAAGTGAAGCTAAAATTTTAGTTCAGATCGGAGCTGCAATTCATGTAAAGCATGTCATCATATCGGTTTGCCTACAGGGGCCGGCCGCTACCCACCGGTCAGCATGCCAACCATGAATCAGCTGTTGGTTAGACTTGTTTGCTGGGCCTGTCAACACAAATCATGAGATAAAGAAATTCAAAACTGCAATCAGTAGTCAAAATATCTTTTTTTTAAATTACACACATACACAGGAGGAGGAAAAGCAGGAATACAAGACATCCTTCATTTCCTGCACTGACCTGTCAGATGATTGAACTGATGGGGTTTAACGTCCGTCTGTACAGGTGTTATTTCAAGAATCCTCACGCCCGACTTGTCATCTAAAGTTTTGTGTTTCTGCATATTACTATAATAGATTATTAATAAGAATATATTCTAAGATATTGTATCTGGAATATGTGGAATTATTTTACTAGCCCCATTAGACAAATTAAAGTTGTTGTCAGAATATATATTCCATTAACAAAGTAAACCTTCATAGTACAAAATCAGACATTCAAAAATTTGTTTCTGTAACATGTAATGTTTGTGGTCAAACATGTGAGACAATGAGCTTTTAGATCAGGGGACAGCCAGGAGTTTCCCATCATGCACTGAAGTTTTGCAGTCGAAGAGCAACTTCGGTACCTGGCTCTAAAAACTGCAGCTGCCTTGATCTGATGAGGTTATCATTGCTGATGTCAGCATGACATCACAGCAAGTCGGGATCAAGTCGGACAGAAATCTAACCGGCATGCAAACTGGCCTGTTAATACTAACATTACAGATGCTCTCCGTTTTGGGTTAACCTCCAAATAAAGTGCTAGTTAATCTGGCAAAACTGTCAGCTTGTTTACAACCTGAATGATCGCCCCATTAGACGTATTTATAGCGATGTTGCCACGTTCTGAGATCTCATCAATTACTTTGGTGAGTACAGTGTTTTCATAACCGACTGAACCAATGTCCAGAGCAAAGCATAGTTTTCCTTATCATGTCAGTTGGTATTGTGCTTTAGTGGCGCATATTCCCAAACTAGATGACACAGTAAGCCTGGAGCTTTCAGGGTCCCTGGAGTTCTGCAGCTGCCCACTTTGCTCTATTTCTAATCCAGTAGAAGTTATGCAATAACTATGATTCAGTGAATTCCTGGATAACTGCCAGTCATGCTGGTCACTTGAACCTGAGGCTGCATCCAAGGCTGCAGGTGTCACACGGGTGTGGCTTTTTAAATTTAGATTTTATTTTATGCCTTTCTCAGATAGCGCCCGTTAAAAGATGAATGAAAATGAGGGGAGAAAGATGCAACAAAGGTCTCCAGCTGGACTCCAACAAGGACTGCATCATAAACCTATAAAGCTATGAGGTGACCCACACTGGCCTGACTTTGTGTATATAACAGTTTGATGTGCACAGAATGCAAGAAGACATAACCACTTGGTTTACTGCCATTGGCTTCATCTGGTAATTTACAGAATAGCTACCATTGTAACTTTGAAACTGTGAAATAGAAATTGCGTTTCATCACTCATATAAAGAAAAAGTGCACTGATTATCTGCTCTTGAATCATGAGCACACCACAAGACTGGGAGAATAGCAGTGCATCATGAAATGCACAATATTGTTTAGATCATCTTTCCACTGGAGATATCATCTGTACGTCATGTTAACTGCAGTCTCTGTTTCTGTCTCTGTCTCTCTCTCAGGTGTCCATGTTTTACAGAGGATATGTGGCTGTGAGTTGGATGATGAGACTGGAGAGGTTAATATTTTTGTACAGTATGGTTATGATGGAGAAGACTTCATGTCATTCGACCTGAAGACATTGACATGGATCGCTCTGAAACCACAGGCTGACAGCGTCAAACTGAGATGGGATGCTGACAAAGCTGAAAAACATTACAATGAAAATTACCTCACTCAGATTTTTGCTGAGTGGCTGAAGAAGTATGTGGCCTTTGGGAAGAGCTCTCTGCAGAGAACAGGTAGAATCACATGACCTGATTTCATGGACACAACAATGTTCATATAGCTCAGACTGAACTGCCATTGTATTATCACTCCAGTCAGTCTGACATTAGCATGATTTGATTTAGCCCTAAATCAGTAGATGCATTTTGGGTTGACATTACTTTCAGTGTTTTAGCCAGTGCAAAATGAGTTAAGTAAGTTTACAGAGTTTCAGTGTTTCAAAATTGCTTCACTGAACATTGACACTGTGATCGACTGCTTTGCTGTAAACCATAAAAACAGGCGGATCCTTCTTCTCTGACTGTAGTGAGTTTCTTTAGTGGTGGTGTAGTTCCCTTCTCTGTCTATATACAGACAGTGTGGTGGTTGTGTAGCAAATGGGTTGTTCTTTAGTACTGTCATATGTTCTTATAACTCATAAGATGGGTGTATGGGCCTGTACCTGTAGTGCATTTACCTGAAAGGAAAGTTGTTGACATGTTGTGAGTCTAACTTATCTGTTGTGTCTTGAGTTCATTGAAGCCTGCACATGTCAGAATATACACAGACTAATGTTGGGATTGGCCCTCAGAGGAAAAAAACCTTTTATATGATTTGCATCAAAGGCTATTTTAGTATTATTAGCCATCTAACAGCATCATCAGGTGTTTGAATAAAATGTCAATAAAAAGTATCCATCCAATTTTAATAAATCCAATTTATGATATCGGTTATTGTTTTTTATATCTGCAAAACTAATGACATTCACATCAGCCTCAGTTGTACTTTATGTTTAGTGCTAATTAGCAAATATTAGCATGCGAACATGCAGAACTGAGATGGTATTATACCTGCCAAACATCAGCATGCTGGTATCATCATTGTTAGCATGCTAACATTAGCATTTAGCTCAAAGCACTGCTGTACCTCAGTACAGCCTCACAGAGCTGCTAGCATGGCTGTAGACTTTAGTCTTGTTGTGTGTACTTACTTATTTATGTTGCTTGGATTTTCACACCTTCTGTCATTGACTGAGCTCCCTTTAAGGTTGGCCAGCCTCAATTATCTACCACTGCTACTGATACTGACACTCGCTGTGCATACAGCTGTGATATTTTTCAACTAACACACATAAAGTATGTCTTTAACTGCTTCTCTGTTTCTTATGTTGATTTCTACCTATTGAATTCTCGTCTTTCTATACCCCCTGTCCCTCGCTCCCTCGCTCCCTCTCTCTCTCTCTCTCTCTCTCTCTCTCTCTCTCTCTCTCTCTCTCTCTCTCTCTCTCTCAGCTTCCCTCAGTGTCTCTCCTCCAGAAGACTCCCTCCTCTCCAGTCAGCTGCCACGCTACAGGTTTCTACCCTGACAGAGCCGTGATGTCCTGGAGGAAAGATGGAGAGGAGTTTCATGAGGAGGTGGAGCACGGAGAGATCCTCCCCAACCACGATGGATCCTTCCAGATGAGTGTTGACCTGAACCTTTCATCAGTCACACCTGAAGACTGGAGGAGGTACGACTGTGTGTTTCAGCTCTCTGGTGTAGAGGACGACATCGTCACCAGACTGGACAAAGCAGTGATCAGGACCAACTGGGGTAAGACTGAGATTAGAGGGGCTGAATGGGACTGCATGTCTGTGGTTTGTTGGGTATTTGAGCTTTTGTTCTCCAAGCTGAGAATTCATCTTCAAAAAACTAATAATAATAAACCAATTCAAAAATTTAAGTAAACCAATACACATTGCTCGCCCCATTGAGCTGAGCAAGATTATCAGAAGATCCTTTTTGATTTTCTTAAAGCCATAGAACGGTTTAAAGCATTTTACAGACCTTATTGTTTTGACCACACAAATGACAGGTTTGTGCTGCCTGTCCACTCGTTACTTAACTCAGAATAATACAGAAAAAGGCCAATGTTGAAACCTACAAAAATTATTTTATTCCATATCTAATTTGGTAAACTGAAGAGAACTTTACTTTGTGTTTATTTACATTTTCAATTATACATGATTTATTTATTTATTACACACACACTATGACACACACTTTTAAGATAACAGCTAAAATAATTGATTATACTGTATTAACTCCAAGTCAGTCTTAGTTCACAGCAACAAACCGTATGTATGAAAAAATGTATGAATAAAATCGTTGGATGGATGGATGTACTTCTGTTCTAACCTGCTTTATCTGTACCAGTCTTCATTTCTTTTTATTGTTTTTTTGTTCAACAGAGAAGCCCAGTGACATGACCGTCCCCATCGTTGCTGCAGTGGTTCTTGTTCTCGTCCTCATCGCTGCCGCTGGATTCATTGTTTACAAAAGGAAGAAAGGTGAGAGAGACAAATGGAAAGATGAATTGAATTTTTCAGTACTTTGATTTTAGTCTTGGAGTTAATGTTTTTATCCAGGTTGCAAAATTGTAACAAGCATCAGTTCCCTGCACGCCATAATTTGAAGCTGTGAGGCTGAGATAATATGACTATACCATGATGATGTGGAGAGAAGTGATAAGAAAAGAAATAAAGTAATGACTAAACAGAAGAGTAGACTGGATTCATTTTTCAGTTTGAGTGAGTAGAAGAGGGGATCATATTCACTGGTAGATAAGGTGACGAAAGATATTCTGGCATTTACAACTGTAACTGAAATTATTTGTCTTCTGTTTGGATTTCAGCCAAATGCCCTCCATCTTGTAAGTAAAACTTACTTTGATTCTATTTCAACTGATATGACACACACTTTATGCTGTAGATTAAAAAGGATTTCACATTATTGTGCAAATTAACTTTTTTAAACTTGTTTGCTGCATTTACTGTTTAGAAAAGTTCAGTGCAGGATGAGTGGACTTTACGCTGTTTCACAGTTTGTTTCTGACCTTACAGCTCCTGACAACGGCTCTGAGCTCTCTGAGAGACTGAATCAGAGACCTGATTGACAAACAAACTGAATGAGTTTCCTCTTATGGGATGAACAAAGTTAACACTTTAACATGTGAAATTCTAAATCTGTTTTAAAAAATGTTGATAGATTTCTTTTCATGAATCTTTATTAGGGGTCCAAGCAGCAAAGCCCTAAAAGTATCTGGGTCTCAGAAACTATAACAGCTACAGTTCCCAAACTCGGCAGCTGCTCCTCCTACACATTTTGAACAATCAACATCATAATTTTCACATAGCATATCTGGACCAATCCAGGAAAAAGAAAAAAATCAACTTTTTTATATTTGGTACGGTTTGGACTGATTGCCTCACTGCAACCTATAGTCAATTCAGAAGTCTGTTACTCAATATTTTTGAAAATATGCAAAATCAATTAACATCTATATCTCCAGTCTTCATTCAAATGCTACCAAAATTAACACAGACATTCTCTGGATGGTAGATATTATGGTGTCAAACAGTGAGTCCACAGTGATATTCAATATCTTGCTGTAATTTGTACTGCATGCACAACATTTTCTTTTTTGCTCAGTGTTGGATCAAATGTCACCGAAATATTTGACAATACACCCGAAACCAGCAGAATGATGTATGATTTTTTTCAGAAGATTCTCACCAACATTTTGACTGTTGTAAGTGTTTTATGTTTAAACACGTGTGATGTCATTGCCTCAACATGTAAGAAGGTTAGTAGAAACTACGCCTCTGCTACTACTCTTCTCTTAATAATCATTAAGTGAACTTGATTTGCCTGACATGCATATGTTTTTACTAAGCATTTAAAGTGTAGTACATTAAACAATAAATAGGATGTGAAAATAAATACTAATTAGGGCTCGGATCAACTCCGGACCACACTCCTCACTGCTGTCTGTCACCCTGCCAAACTCAGAATACACTTTGTAGATTAATGTTGTGAATTGCTATTTAAAAATGACTATCCACTTTGATATTAGCATTATAATATCTAGTCATGTTGATACACTTGATACTTTGTCGTCATGCTTTTATCTCACCATGTGTAATATGGGCCAAACTCAAACTTTGCCTAAAACACTGGACAAAGGTGTAAATAAACTTCTGGATAATTATCTTTCCATCCACATTGTGAACATAAAACATATTCTAATCGAAAGGCTCAGTTTGTCCATCAGGCCCTGCTCTTCACTGGTTTTCCCCTACTTTAAGGCTAGATGCTATGTTTCCATTGGAACATTTATCTCAGGGTTCAGAACATGTAATATATGCTGTCATTCATATGCTGAAAACAGGCAGCTGCAAATTTTTCTCTCCTCTGGTGTCCTCAGTCCAATAAACAAGCTGCTGAACTGGACTCATAATAGTCAGCTGCCACGCTTCAGGTTTCTACCCTGACAGAGCCGTGATGTTCTGGAGGAAAGATGGAGCTTCATGAGGAGGTGGAGCACGGAGAGATCCTCCCCAACCACGATGGATCCTTCCAGATGAGTGTTAACCTGAACCTTTCATCAGTCACACCTGAAGACTGGAGGAGGTACGACTGTGTGTTTCAGCTCTCTGGTGTAGAGGACGACATCGTCACCAGACTGGACAAAGCAGTGATCAGGACCAACGACGATTAAAAAGAGCAGCTTTCTTGTCAGTTTAACTTTTGTCATCTGTTCCAAATTTGTTAATTGGTCAAATCATGTGCCCCTCACATTGTAAGCAAAATATTTTTTCATTTCTAATTTTTTTAATATAGGGTAAAGTCACAGAAAGTTTAAACTTATCTTAAAGGTACAATGTGCAAGAATTGAGACTACTCTCCACCTGTTGAATTCATACGGCAACCTCCAGGTCTGAAAAGTGAAGCCAATGCTGAAGTGCCTTAAACCTGCATTCTTTCTAAATCTTGTCCAAATATGGCCACTTCCAGTCAATGGTTGCAAAAAAACAAGATGGCGACGGCCAAAATGCCAATCTTGAGGCTTCAAAACTATAGTCCACAAACCAGTGGGTGAAGTCACGGTGACTACGTCCACTTCAGTTACACAGTCTATGGGCAACATATCACATATCAGGTCATAACTGAAAATTAAAACAAGTAATGGTTCTTTAAAAGCGGCCCTCCGGTAAAATGTTTTAAAAAAATCATGAATATTTTAGATCTGAATGAAATCAAAATCCTCAGGTAAAGATTTCTGATAAAGTCATTTCTGTTTAATGTGATTATTCTTATAGGTTTGTGGTTAAAGTGTCACTTCACAAAAATTACCTCAATGATATAGAAGCATGCAGGCAGATTTATTTACTGAGGTTTTGTAATATCCGAATTCTGCTTCCAATACAACAGAATTTAACTGAATTTTACTTTTCGTGGTCAAATCTTAAAAAACATTTGAAATCCTGAACAAAATCGCATCCAGCTCAGAATACTCCACAGCTCTCACTGTGTTTAAAAAAACAAACTCAGCCAAGTACTTTATACTTTGTGTTTGATAGCAATTAATATGTGATGTATATTTTATAATCATTATGAAATAAAATTTTCTATGCAGAAATATTTTATAATTTATAATATTTTCTGCTATTTTATGAGGAACTAGGATTTCTATTCTCTTAAAATCCTCAGCACATTAACGTAACGTTCTTCAAAATATGTTTAAATAAATATTTTTAGAATTTATATTTTCATAATAACTGCAGGAATTTAAAGAGAAGGTATTTTTTCTCTGATGAGTTTTTGTAAACATTGAACAGCAATTAGAATAGAAAGAAATTGTGTTTTAATGATTCATTCATTTTAAACATTTCATTGTCATTTAAAGACTAAAATGGCATTATTTAATTATGCTTGCATTTTGACTTTTTTCTAACCATTGAGATATTGAATTCAATTTGCATTTATTATAATTTATCCTCGTGTTTATAATACTTAATCAGCATTAATTCAGTTAACCTAATTTTCTGCATGTTGCTCTTACATTAATAAAGTATTTGTATATTTTATATATTTATATTGGTATTTCACATTAAAGGTGTTATGTTTTCTTTGAGTGATATGAAATTATGAATGTTGTGTGTATAAGTCAGGATGCATTGAAATAAGAGTCATATAGAAAAGGGCTGTGGATCATAAAGGCACTTCCTGTATCAGGGCTTCATTTTCCTCATCAGAACCAAACAAGCAGCTAGTAGGACTGATACACACAACACATGTGGAGCTGGTTACTGGTTACTGATTGAGCTTCTAGCCTACAGTCGCTCTTTTATTCTGCTACTGCTAAAATAGTGTGGTTATTTAAATAATTGCAACACTCTATACAGACACATACAGAAGCCCTATATTTCAAATTAATTTGCTATAATATAAAACAAAAAATATTTCTGCTCTGTTCAAAAGTGTAATTTGTTTGTTGTCATTCTTCTTCTTTTTTGCCGGGGGTCGGCCGTCAGCCGTCAGACGGGAGCCGGCTCCCATCATTCACTTAAAAGAGCCGACTCATAGAGCCGACTCGTTCGCGACCGACACATCTCTACCACGCAGCTCTGGTCACTAGTCTCGAGGACAGAGGCACTCCCAAATCCCTCCGCGAGGAAACAGAAGACAAAACAGCTGGACCAGCTCGGTCCTTTACTCACACGTCTTTATCAAAACAAGATGAGCAAATTATTTTTGTTGCTTCTCTTCTGTCACGTTTCATCACCAGGTAAGATCACATTTTAAATCTTTACTTTACGCTCTTTGCATTTTGTTCCCAGGATCACACTCGTGACTTAGTTTCACTTTTACTTCAACTTGATCGGACTAAATGTTTTACCAGAATCCTGCTGAATACATCATATTTATGATAAGTGTGATGATGATGATGTGTGTATATTTATACTTAACGTATAAACCTTGTTTGTCCTACAGTGAAACACTCCCTGAAGTATTTCTTCACAGCATCTTCTGGAGTCTCAGACTTCCAGCTTGTGGGTACGGCACAGGTTGATGACGTTCAGACGGCTTACTGCGACAGCAACAAAAAGATAGTAGAAATAAAACAGGACTGGATGAAAAAAATATTCGAAGATGATCCTCAGCACTTGGAGCACTACACCCAAGAGTGTTTTGAGTATCATCCAAAGTTCTTCAAAGCCATGATTCATGGTTTGAAGCAGGACTTAAACCAAAGTGGAGGTACAGTATGCAGGCTACTGTTATTTTTAACTTTTAACTGCTAAATGGTTCTGCATCTTAGTTATAAAGTTAATATCAGGACCACTTGCCATAGTTGTGCATGCTGTCAGTCCAAGATTCGCTTCCCATTCATTTCTATGTGAACGTGGCGCGACACTTCGCTTCAGGTTGCGAAGTGACCAGCCTCCTTCGCTTCGCGCAGACTTCTTCGCTTATTCCCCACAGGCCAGAAGGACTGGAGAACACTACCAACCAAGAAAATAGGGTTACAGTTTATAACTGCACAATAAAATAATACAAGCAGCACATAAGAAGGGATGCTGTTTGGCTGTAAGTTAGTGAGTGTAAGGACAGAGACAGAGCGCAGTTACAGTAAAATGTATAATTTACACTTTTGTGGACTGCTGTTGTTAGCCTGCTAGCCATGCTAGCTCCAGCAGGTTATGTTAACAACCTGCACTATTTCCTGTCCCCTCCAGCTCTTGGCCCCACCACACGAGTAAATTTAGCCAGGCGGATTTCGGTCCGACTTCGCCATCACGGTTTCTCTGTGTAATGGGAGAAAAGGCTCATCTGAGATGAATTGCCTGGTCTGGAAAGGTGATGAGAGCAGGCAGCTGCAGCCGGAGGAAGTGACAAAAGCTGAAGTCAAGATGGACAGTTGGGCATGGTCACATTCAGCGTTGGGTGACGTTGTTTTTAAAAGTAACTTGTTACATTACAAGATTACTGCATTAAAAAGTAACTCGCTAGAGTACTTCTGCGTTACCAAAAATGAAAAGCCCTTTGCGATTCCTTGCACATGTTGGTTATATTGTCCAGAGGGCGCGTAGCCTTCTGCCTTTAAATGTATTGACTCTGTCATTGCATAGCCTAGTCTAAGGCCCATAATCTGTAACTCTGCAGGCCAGTAACAGGAATGACCAGAGTTCAGAATCAGAATCAGAAATACTTTATTGATCCCCGAAGGGAAACTCTTTGTTACAGCAGCTCGCCTTTACGTCAGTGCACAAGGGAGAAAGTACTAGCAAAAAATATAATACACTACACTATAAAAACACTATAGAAACAGGTCAGAAAATAAATTAAGTACCAGGTGGGTATAAATATAAGATAAAATAAGTGTGAAGTACCAAGTGGGTTTACCGGTTGATGATGATAATACAGTATAATAATACAATGTAATAATATAAGTAATAAGTTGTGGTGCATGTACTTTCGAGTTTAGTGTATTTTATTGAGATTATTAAGATATTGCACAGCAGTAATGGAGGTATATAATATCAATATCAATAAATAGGAAAAACATGGGAAAACTAAATATTGCACGGGAAACAGAGCTACGGCAACGGGCAGCATGCGGGCTGGCACATGCGCACTCACTCACTCGTGTTGGGAGTAACGCTACTTGTGGTGTTAACTAGACATGTAACTAATTACTTTTTCAAATTAAATAACACAATCACAGTTACTGAAATTTAAATGGCCTAGTTACTCATTATTGTTGTCTTACCTGAAAATAGTGGACAACTGCAGAGAACAGCAGACAAACGCAGCCTATTCCCCGGTTTTTTCCGGTTTATGATCTAACATCACCCGATCACTTCATTCAGACCAAATCAGGCGTTGCAGCGATTATCTGCAGGTTTGTGCGGCGTTGTGCTTTAGAACGTAACAGAAAACAACGTTTTATTTCTCTGATTCACCAGCTTTCTCACTCCTGCCACTCCCTCTCCTCATTCAATCTATTGGTCGCTTGACCACCGCTGCCGCTCTCTCTCTCAAACCAATGAACACAAACCAAAGGAAGCTTCTTGGTATCGCTATTTTTCAGCATAGACTGTAAGCCAGACACAGACTCCGAAACTGGGTACATGAAATAAACCAAACCAGGACACAACTGGCAGAGTATCATAGTTTGGTCCATGAACTCCGCCTGGATAGCTCCTGGTGTCACTGATCTTTCAGGGTGACTGTGAGCAGTTTGACTGGTCTGATCGCCAGATTGGCCACCGCAGCGTGATGTCGGGTTGTGTTTCCCCAAAAGTTGATTCTGTGTGCATTATTAAGAGAACTGAAGCAGACATTTAAAATTAACATAAAAGTCCCTAGTAACTAATTACTTTTATATGCAGTAATTGCAGGGCCGGCCCTAGGATTTTGGTGGCCCTAAACAAGATTTTGTTTGTGGCCCCAAAACACTCCCAGCACAACCACCAAATCACACACACTGCTCATAACTGAATGAACGCACACACACACAATAGAGATGGATACATTAATTATCAACAACTCTAACATTATTTGAAAACAATGTTTATTAAATATATTAAAATTTGTTAAGAAACACTTAAAAATGGCAAAGTATCTGCAGATTCAGTCTCGTCGGAGGAGGATGTAGAAGGCTGTGGTAGCTCTGTTATGACCTCTGCAGCTGCAGTCTCGTCGGAGGAGGGCGTAGATGGCCCTGAAGTCTCTGACGATGTTCCCTCAGCAGCAGTCATGTCAGCTGACGAGGTAGATGGTCCTGGTGCAGCGGAGGTCGCGCCAATATATTTCAATAACGCCCCTGAAAAGATTATACATTAGATTATTGTTTTTTAAAATATAGTTTGGAAGACATTACATAGATATGTTATATGTATCTGCCAGGCCTATTTATTAACCACACATGTCACAGACACGCCAGGCTCCACCTCATCTCAGCCACACCGTTCCTCCTCACCAGAATACTAATCACCAGCACCTGTCATCCATCACACACCTGCACATAATCAACCACTCTACTCCCTACATAACCCAGCTCCTCACCTCAGTCAGTGTCCGGTCTCGTTCACTAAAAGAACAGAGCTACGCCTGCTACCTTCAGTGTACTACGGACTCTACTACGACACTAGTCTCGTTTCCAGTCTCCTAAGATTCGCAAAACCTTCACTCGACTCCAGGCTCCTGTGGACAACAGTGTTCACCCGGCTCCGGAGTGTCTCCCGTCACCAGTGTGGTGAATCCAG